>NW_017805140.1:26022-31737 GCF_001891065.2 Hippocampus comes | reverse complement strand
ACATAAATATAAATCTATATAAATAAAACATGAATTGGAATATTTCATATCACACACTTTTTATGCTGTGTCTTTGATTTAAAGATGACAATACGCAAAAATCTACAAAAATTGTAGAAATTGTAACATATGGGGTAACCCATGTGTAACAAACATCGTAGAAATTGCAGCACAAGGGTTATGAATCACAAGTGTAATGACGAGATGAACAGTTTTCAATGAATTTTTCCGCTCCCATCTAATCAGGCTTCATCGGGCAAATTTTATTACATCGACCTTCTTATTTAGATGCTGAAGTTTTCTTTTTCTTGAGTGCGTTGAAAAGTGTTTTTTTGGGGTTGTAAACCACCATGGATAGGAGCAGGCTCCTTACATGAAAAAACAGGAGGAGCCAGAGCACCCTTGCACGAAAGATGGTGACAACACCTCATCAAATGTTGATGATGATGAGGATGAAGAGTCTGATGGTGATCTAACATGTCACACTGACCACAAACCCTGGAAATGTTCTCAGTGTGGGAAGATGTTTACTCGTCAGACTGGTTTGAAAGTACATATGAGAATCCACACTGGTGAGAAGCCTTTTGCCTGCTTAAATTGTGGCCAAAGATTCTCTCAGAAGGGAAACTTAAAAACGCACGGAAGAATGCACACTGGTAAAAAACCTTTTTCCTGCTTCGTTTGTGGCCAAAGATTCTCTCATAAGGGAAACTTAAAAACGCACGGAAGAATGCACACTGGTGAAAAACCTTTTTCCTGCTTCGTTTGTGACCAAAGATTCCCTGAGAAGGGAGCCTTAAAAAGACACACCAGAACACACACTGGTGAGAAACCTTTTCCCTGCTTAGTTTGTGGCCGAAGATTCTCTGAGAAGGGAGCCTTAAAAAGACACACCAGAACACACACTGGTGAGAAACCTTTTGCGTGTTCAGATTGTGGCCAAAGATTCTCTCATAAGGAAGACTTAAAAAGACACACCAGAACACACACTGGTGAGAAACCTTTTGCCTGCTTAGTTTGTGGCCAAAGATTCTCTCAGAGGGGAAACTTAAAAACGCACGGAAGAATGCACACTGGTGTAAAACCTTTTTCCTGCTTCGTTTGTGGCCAAAGATTCTCTGAGAAGGGAGCCTTAAAAAGACACACCAGAACACACACTGATGAAAAACCTTTTTCCTGCTTCGTTTGTGGCCGAAGATTCTCTAAGAAGGGAGCCTTAAAAAGACACCAGAACACACACTGGTGAGAAACCTTTTGCCTGTTCAGATTGTGGCCAAAGATTCTCCCAGAAGGGAGTCTTAAAAAGACACACCAGAACACACACTGGTGAGAAACCTTTTGCCTGTTCAGATTGTGGCCAAAGATTCTCCCAGAAGGGAGTCTTAAAAAACACCAGAACACACAATGATGAGAAATCTTTTGCCTGTTCAGATTGTGGCAAAAGATTCCATCAGAAGACACATCGAAGAGGACACACAGGAACCCACAATGGTGAGAAACATTTTTCCTGCTCAGATTGTGGCCAAATATTCTCGTGGGAGTCTTGGATTAAGAATCACAAGTGTGATGACGAGATGAACAGTTATCAATGAAATTTTCCACTCCCATCTAATCAGGCTTCATCAGGCAAATTGTATTATATCTAGCTTCTTACTTAGATGCTGAAGTTTTCTTTTCCTTGAGTGCATTGAAAAGTGTTTTTTTTTTAATTTTTTAATTTAATTTTTGGTTGTAATGAATTGGAAAATTTTCATTGTTAATAATGTTGTCATACTTTTGTATTCTTCATTATGTAATAGATAAAATCCTCGTCTCACCCCTTGGGTGGTGTCCGTCCCCCATTCAGCTTGCGTCCTCTACCAGAGGCCAGGAAGCTTGAGGGTTCTGCGCAGTATCTTTGCTGTTCCCAACACTGCACATTTCTGGACTGAGATGTCCGATTTTATTCCCGGGATATGTTGCAAGCACTCATCTAATTTGGGGGTCACTGCCCCGAGTGCTCCGACTACCACAGGCACGACTCTCACCTTTACCTTCCAGGCTCTCTCCAGCTCCTCTCTGAGCCCTTGGTGTTTCTCGAGTTTCTCGTGTTTCTTCTTTCTGATGTTCCCATCACTTGCGACCGCGACATCCACTACAACAGCTTTCCTCTGCCCTTTATCGATGATCACGATATCCCGTTGGTTCGCCATTACCATCTTGTCAGTCTGGATCTGGAAGTCCCACAGGATCTTCGCTGCTCTGTCATTCTCCACCACCTTCGGAGGTGTTTCCCATTTTGACCTTGGGGTTTCCAGTCCATACTCCGCACAGATGTTTCGGTAGACTATGCCAGCTACCTGGTTATGGCGTTCCATGTAGGCTTTCCCTGCCAGCATCTTACACCCTGCAGTTATGTGTTGGATCGTCTCAGGTGCCTTTTTGCACAACCTACATCTTGGGTCTTGTCTAGTGTGATATATCTGGGCCTCAATGGCTGTGGTGCTCAGGGCCTGCTCCTGAGCAACCAGCGTTGATGCAGCTCCACTTGTGGTCACACGGCAGTTTCTGCAGCAGAGCAAAACGACAGAAAACAAATGAGCTGTCGTGTTCGTTCTTTTTAAAACATTTACAAAACTCAAGCAACTACCGTACAGGCACGTCCTCCTTCTCGGTCTCTGTGCCTTCAGCTCGAGAGTGACCGGCCCAGAAAACATAAATCAACAATGACTTCAATGACATTCAGAAAATCAATCATGTAATGCGCCAAACAGAAAATAAAGGAGGAAATCACAAAATAAATTCTATGGGGTGCGGGGTATTGTGAACACACAATAAAGGAACAAACTACACAAACAACTCCGAGACAGTCCAGTCTCCTACAAAAGGAAAGATGACGTTTGGGGACTATTACCCCCCGATCCCCGTTCTAGTGGAGATGGTATAACCCAAGAGGTGCTTGCTCCTGTTACCAGCCAAGTCTTGTGTCGTTATTAAACAAACTCATGACGGAAGTCCGACAGAGCACGAAAGCAACACATTCTCGCCGTGTGTAATCAACTCTTCTCGAGCATTTGCTGTGGAGCAAATTGCAGAGTTCACACTTGCAAATTTACATGGGTGCTGCTCCGCAAACAAGCATCTGCTCTGGAGCAAATTTTTAAACCACCTCCCTGAGGTTGATCAAATTTGCTCCGGTGTAAGCTGTTTTCAGGGGCTACCCCGGAGCAAATTTGCACGTGTGACCGCTCCACTGGCGCAGTGCCGGCGTAGCACCGAAGCAAATGTTGACGTGTGAACACCCCTTAGGTTGATGAGCCTCTGGTGAATCAAGAGCAGGCATTCTGTTGAGTTCGATTTATGCCACTGACGCGATTGTTACTTGTTTGGAACTATTTTGTGTGGTAGGTTACCATGTTCCATCTCCATATAAATAATGGGGGTGGAGCTTCTCTGTTTGTCTGACAGCAACGGTGCGCTGAGGCACGTCGAGAGTTCAGCGATGCAGTGGTAGCGACCTAGCGAACACACTGAAAATAAAACGTCTCCACTGTTGGCATCGAACGTGTAACGTGCACTTTATAATCTTATATTGCTCTGTTTTGATTCCATAAAAAGAGCTAATAAAGCAGCTGTTGTGTGACAAAATATTTTTTCACTGTTGTTGATGGACAGTAATATTGTGTGAATAACTGCTCCAAGTATAAAATGTTAATCTAAAATTGAAAATTGAAAATGTTACTTCAGTAAATATTTGCATTTTGCACATAGAAAACTGATTCATGATTCTACGTTGATGAAAACATGAAAATTGGGAAAAATGGGGCAAAAAATCCAAAAGGAAATTAAGAAACGACAAAAAATGCGTGAGTAATTACGATTAATTTTTTGTTCATTTGAGTTGTGACAGTTGCGTTTTTAATTAGATTAAATATTTTAATCATTTGACAGTTCTAACATATATTTGGCTCTGAGTTGTGGTTTTTTCAATGTAATTTGTTTGAACTCATTTGCAGAGGTTTGGTTGGTTGATTTCGTTCTTCGTGTTTTGACTGTGCAGCACCCCACATGTTGTGATATGTGTTTAATCGTCTTTTGTTGGATGCGATCCTGAATAAAATGGACATTTTCCATTGTGTCATGAAATGTGTGATGGAGCCGTATGAATTGTTGTTTGATACTGTGTTACTTGCTGGTGAATAAAGTTTTCTTTGCTCAAAAAGCTTCAATCAGCCACGTCTTCCTCAATATCCCTACCTCAATATCTTAGAGATTCATGATTGGTGAGGCACTATTTTCCTTGAGTGAGATATAAAAATAGGAGCCCAAAAACAGAAGGTTGCCTGTATTTAAATGTTGAGCATGATTGTAACATGTCTCAAATAAGGTCAGAATGGAATTCCTAAACGCCCTTTGGGCCGGGATGTCCAAGCCGTGAAATCAGCAAAAAAAAGTTCCCAAATTCACTCAAAAGAGCGGATCCCAATGGAGATGAAGACTGTGAATGGCAAAACATCCTCCAACTATCTATTTTCTGATCTGCTTCATCCTCACAAAGGTCGCGGGTGTGCTGGAGCCTATTGTTAAGTGCAATTCTGTTATCCCATATTTACTCTCAGAATTATTACCAAACCTTTGTTCCAGAGTTTGACTTTGCAATTGCCTCATTTGCAATGGGGTAGGTTTATTATGGGAGACTTGTCGGCCTGGGAGAGCTCGGCCGGCTCCTGTTTTGGCCCTTAAATGAACATCCTTTTGTTCAGTTAACGGCTTCTGATCAAATTAACTGTTACTTGTGAGAAGATAACATCAACCCCAGGACACCATGTGAGGGACATCCACAGCTGTGTTCGCGGACCACCGAACTCCAGAAGGAGCCACCTGAGACCACAGGAATGAACTGTGTGTTCTTATTGAAAGTCTCCTCGACTGAAACTTTTGTGAATTGTGCAAATACTCCCCACAGCCATTAGAAGATCTTGAATCAGGGACACCCTTTCAATAAATGCAGGGAGACAAACGCGGTCGATTCAGATTTGCCCCGGAACCTGAAATGGTTTATATTGCAGAGCCAGCTGGAGAGCTGCTCCGAGATTGTGAACTGAGACATGTTTTAGCGCACTCTCTCTTGCAAGAAAGAAAACCATGCCTCCCTCCTGAGTCTTCCTGTTCCTGTTGTACTCTTTGTGTCAGATTACCAGCATAAACCTAACAGTATTCACATTTAACTTGGTGTTACCAGGTGGCCGTAAGTCATAGTCCTGGGTACCGCGAAATAGTACAGGGTCCGACATTCAGTAAATTTGTTTTCCACACTGTTTTCTTGCTTCACCTAACTGCTCACAACTCCACAACAATTTTCAGATCATACAATATTTTGTTTAAAAGCAAGAATTCTGCAGTTTCAACATATTTATGAATAAATTTGTTCTGGACCTACCCAGCCAACATCTGGAATGCCCAGTGTGGCCCAACACAATGCATCGTGGTCCAGGTCCATTTGTCCACTGTCAATGTTGGACCCTGTACTGATTCTCGCCCTGCACCGCCGTCTGTCGTCGTGAACCACCGACACTACCACCAGTGCACACCAGCCTTCAATTGGGTCAGAATGCCTGGACATGACAGGAAGCATCACCGTGACCACAGAACGTGGCTAGGGCTGAAATCAATCAGCTGGGAAAGCATGAGACTGAGGACATAAGGGTCCTTGGTTTGCTCCTGGGTTTCAGAATC
>NW_017805140.1:19745-24966 GCF_001891065.2 Hippocampus comes | reverse complement strand
TGATTTTGGCTGATAAGATCCCATTAATTGACTGGTCAAAAGGGCTGAGTGAAAGCCACAAGAGGCTGAAATACCTCAGTTGGGAGAGCGTTTCACTGAGCATCAAAAGGTCCCTCGTTCAACCCCAGGTTTCAGCATATCAGACACAGAATTCATTTCTTTGTTGCGATTACTCAACTGTACTACGATGTGTCATGTGACCCGTTGTTGTTCTCGGCATGTCACCCCTCCCGATCTCCCCCTTCACCTCCTTATTTATTGGGAAATCTACTACATAGGTGTGTCCAACCTAAAGGGTGGGGGCTGTTGAAGACACACTGAACTTGTTTGACTATGTGTGTGTATGTGAGTGTAAATTACGTACATCTGTGCAATTGTTACAAAAACATCACGTTGCAGCTGGTGTTGATGGCTCCGTTCACTGTCCAACCTTGCTCCTGTTTAGTCTTAACACTTATCTCTTCCCAACCACGTCCTCGGAAAGGTGGTTGCGTCCCTAAACTTCCACACAGTGCACGAAGCATTCTTGATTATAAATGTGAGTACATAATGATTAATATATTTTTATTAGAAGCATAAGCGTTCTTCATTGCAGGCATAGTCAATTAATGATTGCAGGCATAAGCGTTCATCTTTGCAAGCATAATCAATTTATCATTGCAGGCATAAGCTTTCTTCTTTGCGAGCATAATCAATCAATAAATCAATATCAAAATAACAATAATAACATTAATAATAAGTGAATGTATGATAACTAAAAATAATCAATCTATCACTGCTCATTACATGCCGAAACCCGGGGTTGAATCAGGGACCTTTAGATCTTCAGTCTAACACTCTCCCAACTGAGCTATTTCGGCCTGTTGTGGAGTTAACTAGGGCCTTTTCCCCAGTCAATTAATGGGATCTTATCGGCCATAATCACAACAGCGAGTCACGGGACACATCGTAGTACAGTAATCACAACAAAGAAAACATTTCTGTGCCTCACATGCCGAAGCACAGGATTGAACCAGGGACCTTTAGATCTTCAGTCAACACCATCATCCCGCAACTCCTCCCCTCCAAACTTCTCCAGCTTGGTGTGTCCCCTCCGATCTACCAGTGTATCCTAAGCTTCCTGACGGAACGGACGCAGCCATCGGTCTCATCAAAGACGGCAACAAGAAGTGGAGCAGCTGGCGCTCTGGTGCAGCCAACACAACCTGGAGCTGAACACGCTCAAGACAGTAGAGAAGATCGTTGACTTCAGGAAACATCCTTCACCACAGCTGCCCCTCACACTAGCCAACTGCCCTGTGTCAATCGGCGCGACCTTAGAGTTCCTGGGAATCACAGTCTCCCAGGACATGAAGTGGGAGATCAACACCAACTCCATCCTGAAAAAGGCCCAGGAGAGGATGCACTTCCTGAGGCTGCTGAGGAAGCATGGCCTGCCACGGGAGGTGCTAAGACAGTTCTACACAGCAGTCATCGAATCAATCCTGTGTTCTTCCATCACCGTTTGGTTTGGGGCCACAAGAAAAAGGGACAAGATCTGATTGCAACGGACAGTTAGGACTGCGGAAAAAATCGTTGGCACCGCCCTACCCACTCTTGAGGACTTGCACACCGCAAGAACCAAAACAAAGGCACGGAAAATCTTAAAGGACCCACCACACCCTGCCCACCATCAATTCCAGCTACTCCCCTCCGGGAAGCGCTTCCAATCCATGCGCACCAAATCCAGCAGACATTCAAAGAGCTTCTTCCCTCTCGTCATTAACTCCCTAAACAGTAACCCAAATCTACCTGTATAGTGGCATTACCGCAATAATAATTGTAGCTCCAGTTCTGTACTTACTTGAACCATTGTCACTGATCTATATTCCACAGCCTCAGAAACTTTAAAGCAGACCTGGGCATTTTACGGCCTTTGGTTGACTCTGACCAGCCCGCGTCAAGAAACCTCCAAAATAAATATATATTTTTATTTTACCTCATGCATCGATTGAATGTGCAGTCCTTTTATTTTGAAGTTGTGTTTATTTCCTGTACATACGGGTACATAAGGAAATGGGCGCTATTGAATTTATGTTGAAGCAGGTGACAGGGCTATATCCCCCAAAATGTCTCCTCAAAAAAGAATCGTAGATGCTGAATGTAGGGCTTTCAACAAAACATGGACTGCAAGGTATTTATTCACTGAAGTCAGAGGCAAAGGTTTGTTTGTTTGGTTTGTGGAGACCAGATTGCCGTGTTTAAGGATTACAATTTGAGTCGTCATTACGAGACAAAACATGCAGAAAATTATAAAAACTTGACTGATGCTGAAATGGCGCAGATATCGGAAGATTTGGTAGCTAAGCTACAAAAGCAGCAAGGGTTTTTTTTTACCAAGCTTCACGCATCCAGGAATGCAGCAACCAAGGCCAGCTTTCTGATATCCCACAAAATCGCGAAAAACAGTAAGCCGTTTGCAGAGGGGGAATTCGTCAAAGAATGCTTGGTGGAATCTGCAGCATTAATATGTCCAGAAAAAAAAAGAAGCAGATGAACAAGTCCCGCTGTCCAGGCGAACCGTGACGAGAAGGATCGGGGGCATTGCAGGAAATCTGGAGCTTCAGCTGCAACGCAAAGTTGTAGATTGTGACTTTTTCTCCTTGGCTTTGGATGAGAGCTGTGATGTCCGGGATACAGCCCAATTACTTGTATTTGTCCGTGGATTAACGGACTTCACGATTACGGAGAACCTGGCAGCAATGCGACCACTGAAAGGAACAATGACAGGGAGTGACCTGTTCGCCGAGGTAAACGCGTGCATGGACACATTGGGACTGAAATGGGACAGACTGGTGGGAGTCACAACGGACGGTTGTCCAAATCTAACGGGGAAAGGACTGTTGAAACATATGCAAGATAAAGTGACTGAATTCAATGCAGATCAGAAACTGGTATTTTTGCATTGTATTTTACATCAGCATGTGTTGTGAAAGTCAGTGATTAAAATTAATCATGTAATTGATGTTGTAACTAAAATAGTAAACTTCATCAGGGCACGAGCATTGAATCACAGGCAGTTTGTTGCACTTTTAGAGGAACACCAGACTGAACATAATGACAACAGCTACCACACAGCTGTCCGATGGCTCGGCCTGGGCAAAATGCTAAAAAGAGGGTGGGATCTGAAATCAGAGATCCGAGAGTTGTGTAAAATGAAAGGCAAGGACATCCCACAGCTTTCTGATGAGGACTGGATGTCAGATTTTGCATTTGCTGTGGATGTGACTGCACTGATGACTACACTGAACCCCCAACTGCAAGGCAAGGGCCTTTTTGTCCATGAAATGCACAAACTGGTGAAGGCTTTCATGACAAAGTTAGTTTCTTACAAGACAACTGTAGAGCGACAACCTCACTCACATGCAAACCCTGAAAGAAGTCATACCATCAGCTGATCACCTCTGCAAGGTACTCATCCATGTTGAGAGCACTGCATGGTGAGTTTTCAAGGCGATTTGAAGATCTCAGAACAATGGAGGTTGAAATGCAAGTGATTTCCTGTCCCTTTACCTGCAATGTAGATAATGCACCCAGTGATGTCCAGCTGGAACTTATTGACCTTCAGTCTGACACAGAACAGGCTGAGCATTTTAGGTCACAATCACTGCTGGAATTCTACTCTTCTCTTAAGGAAGAAAAGTTTCCAAACATGAGAACACATGCGCAGAG
Source organism: Hippocampus comes (assembly GCF_001891065.2). NCBI lineage: Eukaryota > Metazoa > Chordata > Actinopteri > Syngnathiformes > Syngnathidae > Hippocampus > Hippocampus comes. Next base: position 21,255 of record NW_017805140.1, on the reverse strand, counting down.
GATGTTTGTTCTCTTTGGCTCGACCTACATATGTGAGCAAACATTTTCCATGATAAAGTCGAACAAATCCATGTATAGATCTTCTCTTACTTATGATCATGTGTCAGCAGTACTTCGCATTTCCACCTCAGAGTTTCAACCTGACTTTGATACACTTGTTAAAGACCAACAAAGACTAGATTTCTCTCATTGAATAAGAAAAAACAACTGAAAAAGTCAAAATGAGGTGATTTAACTACAAATGTAGTTTTTTCCTTGTTTTTTATAATCGGCTGTCTTTAGAAAGTTAAGAACCTCTTTCCAGCAACATATAAATCTCCAAATGCATTTTGGGGTGAATGTGACTGAAAATGATCACTAATATAATCATCATCATCACAAATGTTCACATTTTGGCAACCATTGTTTTGGAAAATGTTATTCAATAAATGCCATTTTTTCCAAAGACAACCTCTGTTTTTCATTGCTCATAACATGTACTCTTAAAAGTCTTAAAAACGTGCCAAAAAATGCAAAATACTGCTTTTTAAAAAAAAAAATGCAATTAATATTATGTAGAATTTAGTTCACCCTTTTGATCCGGCCCTCCATAATACTTTCTGGTTCTCATGTGGCCCTATGCAAAAAATAATTGTCCACCCCTGATCTACACATAAAGACACGCACGGCAGAGGTCCTTTTTAGCCAATGGGATGCCAGAATGATCCTTGGTAATAGCCAATGCCAGACCAGTTCTGAGTACGTTGCGTTCAGGAAACTCAGAGCTGCGAACAGCGGCCCATACTGTATTTTTACCCTTTCGTATCCTTTCTACCCTTTCTTTCGCAACAAGAAGCATTATTTTCCTGTTGAGGTGTTTCGTTACTTCAAAACTTCGTACAAATAGATGTTTGTAAGTAGAGTTACCAGTGTAAAAGTAAAAGCAGAACCTGGGCCGTGGCTTCACGTGATCAGGGAGGAGCTTCAGTCACGTGATGACATTGTGAGTTCAGAGCTTGAGTTCAGAAGGAGAAGCAGAGTTGACAGAAATTTCTTTAACATGTTGCAGTCAGTTTGGTTGCTGATTATCACAACGGTGGCAGGTGAATGTTGCTTGGCGAGTGAAGTCTGTATTCTGCTCATATTTCGTCATGCTGTATAACTTTCCCATGCCCGCAGTGTAGCTTGGCGTCCTTGTAACAATCATCACCTAGAATAGGAATACTCCCTACTGAAGACGCACAAACTTTGGAATGCGCCAAGCTGAGAATTGGTTGAGGAGAAACGAAAGTTATGATATCACAATTCGTGTCTCGGTACCGCCCTTCTGATGGTATAAAAATGATGTGAATGTCTTCCTGCTTCGCACTCGTGACGCGCAGCCATTGTCTGTAATTCGTGGGTGCCCGGAATATTCTGTTATTAAAAGCTTCGAAGGAACTGTTCATCAACTCCAGCCTTTATTTGGATTACCAACATTCTCCTCGTCCGAAATTCAACGAACACGCGGGAAAGAGGAGGCCGCTCTTCC
>NW_017805140.1:0-4687 GCF_001891065.2 Hippocampus comes | reverse complement strand
TTGGCTACCTTGGAATCTTGTATAAAACGGTTCAAATGGCTCTTTCGTTGCCGACACGAAGCTAAAATGGCCCTCCGGTGTCGCACCATTGAAACGTCGCTTCTGTGCAAAACGTGCGTTCGATGGTCACCTAAATTCATGTTGACGTCTTTACTTTTTGTCACATCCACCTCTGAAAATATTCCATTGATTGCCAAGGTATGAAGGAATTGAGGGTGTCTTCATCGAAGCGCTCAGAGCAAAGCTTATGTCGTTTCACGCTAGAAACGCGTCGTCCATAAAACACGAGTCATGTGTTGACGTGACATGTCTTGCCACATGACACAATGCCTCACTTAGAAAAGTGTGCAGGACTCTTGCATGCAAACGTGTTCATCGTAAATACATGCCTGCCGACCGAACCTTATTTTCAGTCACGCTATAATAAGACTGGCCATCAATCAAAGAAAAATGAGGTCACTGATTGTTCACGTCTTTGTGATCTGCAACTCAACATCAGTACTTCTCAACGTGGAAATAGCTACGATGATGAAATAGCATTAGGATAAGAATAAGAATAATTCAAATTTTATTTTGAGAAATCCAAGCCTCAAATGGGGGGCGGGGGGACTCAACTCAACTCAACTGTATTTGTAGAGCACTTTCAAACAGCCATCGCTGCATACAAAGTGCTGTACATGGAGCAATTTAACATATACAATAAACAGTAAAACAAATCGGTAATACAGACGGTAGAAAGCACCAAACAGTAAAACCAAGAACAAATCAAAGTCATCCTGAGTCAAATGCCAAAGAATACAAGTGAGTATATACACAGTGAAACAACTTGGGGAGAATGTACCCAAGAAATGGACGGTAATCCTCTGCAGCCCTTTGAATTGGGTACATGTCAAATCATCTATTTTTGTCAAAGAGTGTAAAAATCTGAACGAGCAAGTCATTCATGACATTTCTGGTCCAGGCTCCCCGAAAATCATTTGTTACTTTGGATAATTGTCGAGGTGGTTGTTTAGTGTCACAATGGCTATGAGGAACATGTCCTGAAACCGACACGTGCTCAAATCACATTCATCCCTTGTAATGTACAGGACTTCCTCGACTGGGATCCCGAGCCATGGCACCATGCATGCGTTGTGGTGAGAGGGAACAGACATCTCACCGACATGGATTGCGGCACAGCCCTGCCATTCATCTGTCAAAAAGGTCCGAGAGTCATGAATGCGTCACGTACTTGGCCTCTTCGGGAAAGTGTGCGCTTTTGTTCAGAAATATTTTTTGTACGGGCTTTGTGTCGGCGTTTGTGGGATCCAATCTCCATTCAGTTCGTCCCCGAACTGTGTCAGTCTGTACGTGATTTGTTGGGGACGGGTTGGAGTGACGTGTTCAATGTGTTCTGTTAACTTTGTCTGTTGGATCACCTCGAAAATGGCATGTCTCGTCGCAAGGGGTAAGTCCAAAATAAAGTTGAAATGTTTTGTTGCGCAATGCCTGCCTTGATGTTGCCAGCTAAAGTACAGCACAGAAGCCAGTACGTTATGTTTTACTGGAGTCTTGTCTTCGATTTCATGATGACAACAACCGCTTTGTTTTCGGTGTACACCTTTGAAATGTGTCCTCGTAAAGCTAGCGCCCCCGCCGACCCCCATGTAGCACCGCCCGTGCCCGACTTTACGATGGCCAATCACCAACCTTAAAAGTTCAGCTCTGTTCCTTTCAACTTCTGATGTTGGGGGTGCGTCCGTGTGTACACAAGTGGCGAGCTGCGCTTAAATTCTGCAGACAAACCTGCTGGCTTCATCACATCGAAGAGTAATTCCACCTGACCAGAAGGACCGCGGTAGCAGTCACCATGTCACCACTTTTGCTGTGGGCGTGTTTCATCAGCTTGTTGGCGTTTCCTGTCATGTGTGAGTGTGGATGAAAAAAAAAATGCTTAATACCTGCGAAGAGTATGTTTCCAAGTTTATTTTTGTATTAACAGGCACTTTGATTGTATCATACTGCAAGTGTGCATTTCATATACACAGTAATTGTTGGTTCCATTCAAAATGCAGGAATGGTGGTACAAACTGCAAAGTTGATTGTATTATCAAGGCAACTGCCATTGAATTGTCTTCATTCGAGAAAGGATGCTTCTGTCTTCACGGATATATGTATCTATGAGCTAAAAAAAATGGAAGGGCAAAAGTTGAGGATAAACTGTTAAAAAAATGTGATCAAGCTTCTTGAGCAAGACGAAACCTCAATTGATTTTACTGCTGTCCCACCATGAAAATCACATTTTTAAAAAAAACAATGAATTGTCCAGACTTTGCCCACATGACCTCGTTTACCTGCCATTCATCTTTTAAAAAAAAAAAAAAAAGTTCCTTGAGTCATGAACGCTCAACGTACAATGCATGTCTTCGAATGTGTGCACTGACCCAAAATCCTTTCCCGTAGCCATGGGCTACCTTTGTCCTACATGTCCCGTGTGTCCCTGTGACAAGTGTCCATGCCCTTCGTGTCCCCCTTGTCGTTGTCCTACGTGTCGTTGTGCGACTTGTGCCCCTCCGACGACGTGTCCCCCTCTTCCTCCTATGACGTGTCCTCCTCTTCCTCCCATGACCACTTGTCCCAGTCTTCCTACTTGTCCTCCTCCCCAGCTGCCAACATCCGGACCAGGTAACTGGAGTGAAAACTCTTCTCTGACGCGCGTGCCTGATGACATCAAAGGCTTGGGCAAACTTCTTGTGGCGCCTCATCCGGTGAGTGGGGGATTTCTGGCGTGACTTCTGAAGAGCGCGTTCCATATCATGAATGACGGCCTTTTGCTCAGACTGAGTACAAGCACTCGGGTTTCAGCGTCTTAACGATTCCAGATCATTTGCATTTCCTTTGATTACCCTTGAAAATTGTGTTTGCGCAGCTCGGATTCAGAGTCGACCTTTTGGGGCTGCTCAGCGTGGGCAGTAACCTCGCCGTCAGAGGACGAGCCAAACCGATGGCTGAGAGGTACCTGGCCACACGCCCGACAAAGAACGATGTTACCAAGACAACATGTTTATACGGCTTGAAGACAGTGAATGGATGAATATTGCAGGCTAATCTTCAAGCTGGCCATGGCCAACGACACGGCGCTGCACTTGGGCTTTCGCATCAACGAGAAAACGATTATGATGAGCTCTGACCTGGATGGTACCAAAAGCGTCGAGGAGAAAGAGGTGGCCTCCTTCCCCTTCCAACCCGGCCACGATTTTGAGGTCAGAAATCACTGCATCGTCCTACGAAATCTCCATGACCGCAATATCTGGTTCCTGGTGATCTGATGGTCTTCAATTTTGGTTTTTGAGAGGCTGTCCATTTTCAATAACCACGACAACCTTGCTCTTAGTGTGCACAGATGCGGACAGACAACCAATTGAGTGACTGGTTCATGAGTTCTTAGCCAGCTGCAGCTCACCATTTTTTGGGTGTTGAGATGTACAGGAAAAAGTCATTGACTGGTTCAAGCATTCTTGGCAAGCTGCGTAGCTCACCGTACTGGCATGTCATTCAGATGATCATCCAGTGTGACATCGACCGCTTCCACGTGACCGTCGATGGCACCCACCAGCTGGAGTTCATCTACAAGGATGCGGACCTGCAAAGCATTACAGCACTAAGAATGTGGCATGACGTGTTGCTGAGGGACGTCAGGCTGATGTGACGTCTCCGCCGTGACCAGATCGGAAGCCGCCAGCTGACGGACGCTTCCTGTCTGCTCGCCGTGATGTGAACAGCAGTTGAGTCGATTCTAACATGACTGCTCAGTGCTGCCAACCTCTGTGATCAGTGATGACTAATAAAGCCGCTGAAGAATATTTGCTTGGATGAAAAATAATTTTTTTTTTCTTCAGGTATTTACTCGGAGGGGTGTGTGTGTGTGAAAGGGTTTGGGGGCGGGGGGGTCGCTGTACTAGAGCTGCAAGAAATGAGGGGCCTTTGTTGCCTGAGCCACTTTGAGATACTGGCAAGTTGGAGGAAATGGCCTAATAAACCTCTTAAATACAGTTTAGAATTTTTTTTGCCAAGTTTTTGAAAATGTGACACTGGCTTGGGGCCGACTCATATTTTCCAGGGGAGGCTACTGAGCCATTTTGTCGAAGAGAAAACCATAAACGAATAAAATGATTATTACGGCAAGCATGAGATTGTCACGTCGTGTACAAGGCAGGGAAAAGAACTGCTTCATACGCAACAGTGTGAACGAGAATAAGTGGATCCCGAAGTAGCAGACACTGACAAGGCTATTGTCTCAAAATAATATTTATTATAAACGAAAAAACCCGTCTCATGGAAAACAGAAAACGCTGGTCAAAACGAGAACCAGGATAAAATGAAATGCGAAAAACAAAAACGCTTGCGAAAAAAGGGCAAGGAAGAGGATAAGACAATATCCTAGGATAAAAGTATCTTCAGATTAATCCCCAATGGGATGACGAACGAGTAGCCAACAACAATCAAATATAGTGTACGAGCATGGGCAATAGCAGTGGCACGGCAAGCAATACTCCGGCAATGAGACGACAGCCGGAGCGCCTGGAATCAGCCTGACTGCTGTGTTCAAAGCAAACTTGAGATAAATGAAGTATGCAACCATGGCTTAAATCCACTATAGGTTGAGTACTAGCTTACCCTAGATGTGCACTTTATGTTATATTGCTGT
>NW_017805139.1:4585210-4585602 GCF_001891065.2 Hippocampus comes | reverse complement strand
AAACTCTCGCGATATTCACGTTGAGCGCGTGCATCATTTGCCTGTCTGCCCTGTCGTCTGTCAACAACATTGAATCATGGCGGCGGCCGCGATCTCCGACGACAGTTTAAACCGTGTTTTCTGTGTTACAGTCGCATGCTCGCACCGTAATGTTAAGAAAATAGCATCCATTGAAGTATCGAAACGATTCAGCGAACTATTTGATGAACACCACGGCCGAGTAAAAACCGAGGGCGGAGGAGGGCGAAGGAGGGCGGAGGAGGACGGCAGAGGCGGCGGCGTGCCCGGCCCCCCGAGTCCGGAGCGGGGGGAAAACTAAATAGGTGGCGGCGGCGCCGGCCGCGGAGCGGCGGGGGGCATGTCCTCTTTGTTTTTATTTTTTTGGTATTTTT
>NW_017805139.1:4574276-4584858 GCF_001891065.2 Hippocampus comes | reverse complement strand
GGCTGCCGCGGGGGTAGGGGAAGGTGTTGGGCGTGGGCGCGGCCGGCCGCTCCCAGTCCCGCCCGTCTCCCCAACCCTGGTCAGGCGCCCGTCGGCGTTCTCCGACCGGCCACCCTGCCGACCCGCGCGTCTGCGCGCGTCGACGCACCGTCCGCCTAGTCTACGCAACTCTAGTCCAGGCCGTGCCACGGCCGGCGTCGGGGACCTCTCCCCACCGGTGCCATCGCGACCCGGCCGACCTCGGAACCTAACACCCAGCCGTCGGGTACCCAACTCTCTCGCCGGGGTTCAATGTCTCCTTGTTTTGTTTTAGGGTTATTTTGTTTAAATTTTTGATGGAAAAAAAAAAAGATTAAAGGAAAAAAAAACTGTCCGACCTACCGACCCTATGCTGAAATTTCATGTTACCGGAAACACACTATCTTTTTTGTTTGGCCTTAGCTGTTGTCGTGGCTAGGCTAGCTTTGCTGTTGTTGTAGATCAAAGCTCATTGATGTGTAACGTCCGTTGCGTCAGCACTGATTGGTTGAAGCCAAAAGACGTGCGTGTGTACACGTCCGCGCTGATGCAAGCACAGCGGAGAGCAGCGGACTATCGACTGCTGAGTTACGCTTCACTCGAGTGGCGTCGCTACAGGGCCCCCCTCCTGGATCCGAAGTTGGCGTAGGCGACGAAGGAAGGAAGCCGTAGGAATGACGGAACGGTCAGAATAGCCGACAGGTTGTGAAGCAGACCCGTCGGCCGCTGCGCGTGGTTTGGCTTGATGAAGGCTCCAGATACGATGTCAGTGGTGGAGTGCTGGGCGAACGGGACATCGAAGAGTGAACAGCTGTGGATGATGTCGTGGTCGAAGTGGGCACGGGAAGGGCAGCAGTTGAGGTAGAACGAAGGAAGCTGCAGTCGATGAGGGAATTGCGGGTGAGGATGGACTCGTGTTGTTGGTGAACGTCGCTGTTCGTGAGCAAAGAAACTGCTGCTCTGCGACTGCCGGTGTGAGTCGGTCGATGGTCGGTCGATGGAGTCGGTGTCCTCACGGCCCATTAGCTGCTCGAAGGACGGATGATACCGAGCTGAAGCATGTGGTCAAAACACAGCTACAGCGATCTGTAGCTTCGCGGGGGCCAGTCGTCGAGAACGCTGCAACTTGGCGGGACCGGTCGTCTCGATGAGATGAACGACGTCGTGAGGCGCTGGTTCAGTCGTCCACGCAGAGTTTGTCAGGTTCGGGGAACGCCACAACAGGGTCGGTAGGGAGATGAAGAGGTTGCAGGTTGGTTGATTGGAGGGAGGAGCCGCTGGTCGGGTGATGGCGCTCTGCTGGGGTTCGAGGGACGACGCTGACATCGGCGGCGGCGGAGTCGACCATGAAGCGTCACCCAGAAGTCCGATCGAGGACGTGAAGGATGCGGCTCGCAGCAGAGATGCCAGGAGAGTTGAGTGCCGCGCTCACTTCCTGGCGGGTCCGTTTCCCACCTGTAAGCACGTTTCGCGACATTTTTTCGCCGAGTCGCCCCACGTGCGGTGATACCAGCAGATGCCAGACCAGTCACGCTGGAAGGGGTTTTTGATGGAAACTACGGCAACTTGTTTCGTCATGATGTTGCTGGAGAGGAGTGAAGTGGGAGAAGAAATCCCAATGGGATAGCCACGTGAGGGGAAAAAATTTGAAGGAGAGTGTTCGTGGTTCGGAAAAAAAAGGGCTGGCTCGCCACTAAAGAGATTTTGGTCTCTTTAAACACATTGGCTAAACCCCAGTGGAACGAAAAAAGACGTCGTGGACGAGACTGCTATTGTGTAGAAAAATATATATTTGGATAGAAAAGAGAGAAGAAGGAAAAACATACAGATTACGAAAGAGCGTGTCCGTCCGACCTCGAGCGTCGCGTTGTCTCAACTCCACTAGCTTAGCTGTTGCCGGGGCTGGGCTATCTTAGCTGTTGTTGTAGATCTAAGGTCTTTGATGTGTAACGTCCATTGCGTCAGAACTGATTGGTTGAAGCCAAAAGACGTGCATGCGTACACGTCCGCGCTGATGCACGCACAGGGGAGAGCAGCGGACTATCGACTGCTGAGTCGCGCTTCACTCGAGTGGCGTCGCTACAGAGCAACAGGGACAGTGGGCTGGTCAGACATTACAGTGTACGGCTCGTGTCGCGGGTGGGCTGGAGCCTGTCCCAGTTGTCTTCGGGCAGTAGGCGGGGGACACCCTGAACTGGTTGCCAGCCAATCGCAGGGCACACATAGACGAACAACCATCCACGCTCACAATCACACCTCAGGACAATTCAGAATGTTCCATTAACCTGCCATGCATGTTTTTGGAATGTGGGAGGAACCCGGAGTACCCGGAGAAAACCCACCCAGGCACATGGGCACAACATGCAAACTCCACACAGAATGGCCGGAATCGAACCCTACACCTCTGCACTGTGAGGCAGATGTGCTAACCAGTCGCCCGCCGTGCTGCCCTGGATGTGAGCAGCATTGCATATTTCAAAAAAAGACAACAGTGTACATTCCTTGAAAACTCGTTTTACATCCATAAAAATTTTGCATGGTATTTTTCCTCTTAGTTCTTATCCATTTAACATTCAAATTATTTTGATTAGCTAAAAAAAAAAAATCAATGACTATTGATATCAACTGCTATGAAATACTTATATACATTTTTCAGCCATATTACCCAGCCCATCACAACATTTTTAGAGATGGACAATTCCACTAAGAAGAATGTAGAAACAAACCATCCAAGCAACAACAATGCAGGAATCCACTTAATCATGAAAAATCAAAACAGATCTTCTTGTCTAATGTGGTCGTTGTGATGCATTTAATCAGTCATGGATGTGTTGTTTTGGCTGACTTTAAGTCAAGGCGGAAGCTTTGTTATTGATATAGTGTTTAATTTGCCCAGCAGAGGGCCTCAGCGTTACACCTTTGGAATATTAATTTTTTTTTAGTCACATTTATTATTTGTCATGTTAGACTGTGCGTATTTGTTCATTTCATCAAGCTGTTGAAGTGTTAATATGAAAAACTGATTTTTGTTTTTTAATGTGTGAAGGACACAATGATAATTTTACTTTTGTAATGTTTATTTTTTGTGTATTATTTCAGTCTTACAGGCTAAAATTGAATACATAAGTGTCAAGAAATAAAAATGAGGAATAAAAAGAGATTTAAAAAAAATCAAAATCAGTCCTTACTCTTCAACAAAATTCAGGGGTTTATTCTGCGTGTTCACTGTCAGATTAGCTGCACAAAGAGGTCAAGGTGAACTTCATTATCCCCAAGGGACGATACCTTTTACAGGATGAGAACGTGTTCCGAAGGCAGTAAATTAAGAATATACAAATTCATCAAATTCTATCTAAAGCAATTGATACCAGAATTTCATTGTTGCTTGCACGTCAATCTTCAAGGTGGACGAACAACATAACTTTCATATTTCATAAGTATCACAGCAGTGACAATCAGGCAGTCCCCTCCCACTGCTCCCCAGGACATAAATGTGCAGTCCGTTATTCAACAGGCAAACAACATTTTAAACGATCCTTCTCATGTGCTGCACTCCCAATTTGAGCTCCTAAACTCAGGAAAGAGGTATAGGACTCTTCTCTGCAAATTAAACCGGTATAAAAACTCATTGTAATGTAGTGTCCAATGTGTGTAGAGTACATACTGTCTTGTCTTGTATGTAATTGTCCTAATTATGTTGTGTTGTGTATGTGTATGTTTTTTGCTCAATGTATGTAGCAGCACAGAGGGACTGTCCTCCGAGACAAGTTTCTCCTACAGGAGACCTAAAAAAAGTCAAACCAAAAAATGAAATCAGTCATTGGAGGTTAGGCAGGTCATACACAAAACAACTCTCTCTCTCTCTCTCTCTCTCTCTCTCTCTCTCTCTCTCTCTCTCTCTCTCTCTCTCTCTCTCTCTCTCTCTCTCTCTCTTTTCTGATCTCATTGGCATTTCTTAAATACATTAAGGACCTAAACTAGTCAATGATTTTATAGAACAGTCGCAGAACTTTAATGCATTCTATAGCTCACTGGGATCCAGTGTAAAGACTTCAAATGTGAAGTAATAGGGTAACTCATCAATTCACAGAATAATCAACAGATTAATCGCTGATGCACGCACAGGGGAGAGCAGCGGACTATCGACTGCTGAGTCGCGCTTCACTCGAGTGGCGTCGCTACAGAGCAACAGTGACAGTGGTCTGGTCAGACATTACAGTGTACGGCTCGTGTCGCGGGTGTGCTGGAGCCTGTCCCAGTTGTCTTCGGGCAGAAGACAACTGGGACAGGCTTCTGTCCTGGGACAGGCGATTAATCTGTTGATTAATCAGCGATTAATCAACAGATTAATCGCTGATTAAAATAAACGTTATTGCCGTATCCAGAACTACTAAAAACAGGGACTAAAGACTCAACATTACATCACAAGTCAAGTTGCTTAGATGATGAGCAGCAGCCATGACTGACTGTTCATGGGGCAGGGAGAGTACCGCACAGTTGACCCCGCTGTTCATGCACATATTATGCCAAGAACAGACTCAATTTTGCAAGTTGCAATACAGTGATTTTTGTTCGCAGCGTATAACCTATGGGTACTACAAAATGTTTCAGGACGGAGTTATGAAACACTTTTGTGTTACCGCAATTTCCAGTGTCTTTTTTTTTTTTTTTAACAGCATTCCTAGTGGACAGGAGAAGTCGATGTTCCCGGCGTGTGGTTCTGAAAGAGGAATGCAGCTCTCGATCACCCATAAGCAAAGATACCTACACGAACATCAGCCTCTATTCTGTGAGTTACACCTCGCATGTCTCATTGCTTTTGTTGTGTGATTGTCACTTTCTGTATTGCACTGTGTAGCAGTGGTTTCATATAAAAGTGTGTCCATTTTTGAGTTACTGGATATGTTGACCCTTGTTATGACTATCCTGTTCTTCATATACAGTAGTGCGATGAAAAAAGTATTTCCCTTTGACTCATGTTCCTATTTTTTTGCCGTTTTCCTACTTTAATGTTGAAGATCACCAAACAAATGTAAATATTAGACAGAGATAGGGGGTAAAACAAGTCCTGCTTGCTTGGGGAATTTTTTTCTGGTTATTATGTGTGTACCTTCGGGAAGACAATGCAATACAATACAATACATCCTGATTTATATAGCACTTTCACAACAGCTGCAGCTGTAATAAAGCGCTTAACAAAACAGTTAACACAAAGTATAATCATAAACACAACACTTAACATAAAACACGGACAGTCGTGCAATCCTACAAGGCAAGCCAGCCTCTGCAGCAATTGTTCATGCTAGGCATGACGGTAACACAACTCCAATGCAGTGGGAAGGCACACTTCTAAATAAATCTTACGTCACAAAATAATACATGGACTTCAATGCCTTGGTCTGCTTTTATTTTTAAGTTGTTCTCTGCGGCATGTGCTGGCATGGTTTGATGACTGGACTCGTCTTCCCTACTGTAGTTAGGCCCAGTGTATATTGCTGTCACAAGTTGTTGCCACCAACGTCACCACATCATCATCATGAAATCATGTTCAGTTAAGAACGGGCAGCTATCCATGTCGGCAAAATAATACAAATGACATGACGGGCTTGACAGAAAAAAGCTGTGAGGCCGACAAAGTACAAATAAGGACACTGGTAAAATAACCAGGATAACAAGAAGAACATAAAGTGCTTGCAAACGGCCAGGAAACAATAAACGGAAATAGCTTGTCATAAAAGGAAAACAATATCAATTTGTGACAAATACAATCCAACAATATCTATACAACGAAAACCAAGGAAACTACCGTACTTACAATGGAAGGTACAAAACGAGGCAAGAGAACTTTGGCACAATAACATTTGACGTCCAGAAAACAGCACTTTATAATTGGCTTGTGCAAGGCGAATTATCCGACATTGAATGGTCGGAGTGAGAGTCCTTAAGTACTGTAGTCCGTGATCATAGTGAGTGATTGGGTAACGGATGCAGTTCTGAAAGGAAGGTCCCCCTCCCTGCCACTTGCTGGAGAATAAACAGAACGGAATCATGACATGGTGCAATGCAAATAACTCCTCACCTCTTGCATGCACCGCTCCTCGAATGCACCAGATTTTTCCCACTGTTGCTTGGGGTTGAAGTCGTGTTGGCCAAAGGAAAAATCGTTGGCCCAGGAGCTAGTTTCAGCCTGGGTCAGATGATACTCGTGTACCCAATGCTATCTGCTGAATGTTTAGAGGACACACCTTGGTTGGACCCCTGGTTCCAATTAAGAGGGATGTTCACACGGCAACTTTTACTCTGTTGTAGCCCCTAAAAACAGCTTAAACCAGAGCAAATTTAACCCTGCTCAAGGAGGTGGTTTAAAAATTTACTCCAGAGTAAACGCTCGTTTGCGGGGCAGCACCGAGATAAAATCGGATGTGTGAACGCTACGGGGGTAGACTCGGTACGACGCGTGAGAAGAGTTTATTACATACCGGTATTGAATGCGTTGCTTTCGTGCGCTGTTGTACTTCCATCTTCTTTCCTTTCTCTCTCTCATCCTTTAACGGTGTCTGATAGACCACAGCATTGATTGGTCTGGAGAAGAATAAACCATGGTTTTTCGATATGTCACAAACAAGGCGGAGAATAGGGAGTGCACTTTATGCATGCGCATGTTGTATTTCCGTTTTATATCGTATCGTATTCATATCGTATTGCATGGCTGCAGAAACTGCCGGGTGAACGCAAGTGGGGCTGCACCGGGGTTAACGCGCTTCTCTTTAGTAAGCAGCTTTTTACGTGTGACCGCTCCATAAAATTTACACCGGTGTAAGATATATCGCAACAAAATACATCGGTGCAGCACCGATGCAAATGTGTGCCATGTGAACACCCCTATTTTCAATCCTTTCTAGGGGTAACATCATTTTTGTCCAGGGCTGTTTCATGAGTTTGTTTTTTTTTTAATTATTCTGTTGAACCACAATTCAAAAGCAATGTCTGATATCCATTGGGTATATATATATATATATATATATAATATATAATTATTTTTTTAAGTGATGTTTTTGTCAGATTCAAGTTATTTCTGTGACTACTGTTGTTTTTTCTCTCATTAATAAAGAAGTACAATGTACTTTGTCCACTTGTGTAAAGGTTTGTCTAACTCTTGCAAGAAAACATCAGAATGGTTCCCAAGACTTATGTGAGAATATTCTTTTAACTGACGAGACGAAAGTGTAACTTTTCGAAAAGAGTATGTCACGTTGCATCTGGTGTAAAAATAACAGAGCATTTCAGAAAAAGAACATTGTACTGGATCAGCATTCAAACATGGTGGTGGTCATGGGATGTTATGGGCTGCTTTGCTAATTCATTACCTGGACTACTTGCTCTCGTCAATGGAACCATGGATTCTGCTTTTTTTACGAGGAATCTTGAGGGGGCAATCAGTTTGTGACCTTATGCTGAAGCATGCTTGAGTTCTGCAGCAGTACAATGATCCAAAATACACCCAGCAAGTGAACTTCTAAATAGCTGAACATTAACAAAATTATAGAGTCGTCAAAGTCCATCGATCCATTTTATCCTTATAAGCACGACCTTAAAAAAAGCTGTTCATATTTGAAGACTGTGCAGTGTTGCTGAATTTTAGGAAATCCACAAGAAAGCGGTCTAAATATCATCTCAGAGATGCAAAAGACTCTTTCCCAGTTATAGAAAACGCTTGAGCATCCACCAACCGGCTATTTGGTTTGGGATGTACAGGACTCAGAGGGCTTGGTAGCTTTGAATAGATTATTTTCCCCTTAATAAATAACATCAACGTTTGTAAACTTTATTTCATGTTCACTTGGGTTATCTTTGTGTAATATTTATGTTTGGTTGGTGATCTAATACAATAAAGTGGGGAAACTTTTTGGGGTGTAACAAAAAACAATTTGAATCGGAAAATTGTTTTTGATTTAAAAGATGTGAGTGCATTGAATCAAACTGAATCAAATCGTTCCACTTTAAAATTAAACTGTCCTTGATTCGTATGGTACTCCCTGGTATCGGGATTTATTTCAAATCGTCTTTATTGGACAGATGCACACTCCCAGAAACTGAAAAAAAATAAGAATATAAGAAGAGGGCAAAGGCAAATACTTTTTCAAGGTACTGTAGTTGCAGTCGACACTGCAAACGAGCGAGAGACATAATGTCACGATCATTTTTTAAATGTGTTGTTGTTACAGGGGGAGAGTGAAGATGCCACTGTAAGTATGCCTTTTTTTCCTATGAAAATTTACACAACAAATTTGTGATTGCAAATTGGTAAAAATGTTGCTGTATTTAATTAAGAAACTGATTTAAAAAAAGCAATTTTCAGATCAATCATTAGCTCATTTTACACAGAGACCCCACAAAATGGTTGCATCAAAGACATAACAGAAGATACACAGTCCATTTATCTTCCCTTGCCTTTTCAAGGTTCTCAAATCTTGTCACACAAAATTATTTATCAATTTTCCACCCCGGCAAAATATATGGAAATGAAATTGCAGTAAAATGTTTTGAAAAAGCTTATGCTGTCCTAGAAAATGGTTTCTCCTGCTGCTGCTATTTTCTGCCTCATGTGTGAACCCAATTAGCAACTTTCACATAAATATATTGAAGAGGGGGATGGGTGGTGCTGGGTCGGCGGAGGCCCCTTGCCCTTATTATGCACTCACCCACCGGCTGCAATGTGTCCCTATTGCAATACACCAATAGCTGAATGTCAACATATCATTATTAATTGGTGAAAAAAAGGTTGGTGTGATTTTTTTTGTTTATTTATTTTTTTAACCTGTGAGGATCATTTCTACATGCTGATGGGGAGCTTTGGAGTTTTGAAGCAGCGATCTTAAACAACTACAGTCATCATAACAATGGTGCTGTGAGTTATAGATTTTTAATAAATTGTTAATCATTCATCGCGTGTGAGCCACAAACACGTGTTGCTTGGCAACCTGATCACGTCTCACTCGCTTTGCACCGGCCTTAAAGATGCATTCAGTCATGAGCATATTATTTTGTTGAAATTACTTTCATTGTGTTTATTAAAAAATTAATGCCAAAACACAAGCTCCTTCAAAGTAGCCGTTGAATGATGAAATTGTGCACATCACTGGCAACGGTCATTATAATTTCTGGATTCACTTGGCAAATTAATTTCTCACCTTAAGGGGCCATATCAAGCTAAATCAACTTTTTTGAGCATTTAATCGTATTAAAATGCTAATTCGTCACCAAAACCACCTCCAAAGTTGTTTTGCTCTATTCACCCATCCTCTGAGCATTCCTGCTCATTCTTCCTCACTAAGCAACATGACTGGGTTCTCACTTTTATGGGCCACAAAGCAACCCCAAACAAACCATTCAGACGAAACAGACGTCCACTTTCTCAGAGTAGGCACAAGTTAATCACTGTCTTTTGTGCACTGGAGTTATGGAGAAGTGGCTCCTTCCACTGGGACCCATTCACTTGAATGAAAGGTCTCCAGCCGCGGAGCGTCGCCACTTCCCCGGTCCGACGGTTGTGGCTCCCGCTTTGGGATGGCGGCTTATGGCACCAGCCAACCGGCTTCGGACGCCGCATGGTAAAGACGAAGATGCATTGACTCGGCAGGACGGGCAAATGAATGACAGTGAGCTTGAAGTGGTGTGCTATTCCAAACTAATGGAAAAGTACCACCAGACTGCTAACTAATAGGAACTATTTAGTTAATTGTGTGAATACAACCACTTTTCGGACGACGTCATGAAAGAGTAGAGGTGGGCAATTTCCAAAATACTCCTTATGCCATATGTACAGTTATTGTGTTCTGGATTCTGATTCACTCATGGACCCATTGTCAAAAAAAAATTCGAAAATGGCATGTCTGTTTCTAATATCTTCTCAAGGCATGAGAATCCTACACTGGTAGAGAATCCATCAATAAAGCACCAATCACTAAATACAGAAAATCCAAGTATTTAGAGCAGGGGTGTCAAAGTCAAATGGACGGAGGGCCAGATAAAAATTTTTGCTGCAAGCCGAGGGCCGGACTGATCGAATGTTCATTGAAAATTTTAAAAATAACCACATATTGTTTATTGAACCAAATTTAATTGACTGAAAACCTAACAAATACATTCCAATACGGTCAGATAAATAAAGCAACATTTTTTTATGGCTATGTCAGTAAACTTTAATTTTGTACAGGCACAAAAAAATTTCCTTTGTATAAAAATACCCATAACATGAATGAAAGAAGCCGATATTATTCAAGGCACTATCACTAGTCCATATTTTCTCTTTTAGCAAAAGTAGGCTAAATTTACTTAAAAGAAAAACAAATAATAGTGCAGTAATTTTCGATCATTTACTCGAATAAAATATTTTTAAAACATAATTGGATTGAAATACAATAAAATAAAGTGCAAAAATGTATAAACCAAAAACAACACTTTCTTCAAGAAGTAACAAGCAGCGAAAGCAAATATTATACTTTAATTTTTAAACTTGAACTGAGTAAAAACTCTTAGTATGTGATTGCACAGTATATTATAA
>NW_017805139.1:4569100-4573656 GCF_001891065.2 Hippocampus comes | reverse complement strand
TTTTTGATGGGTATCTGAAAGCTAATGTCACTGTTATGGGAACGACTGCTAGACTAATAAATATTTAAATAAAGCGGCCGACTGCTTGGCGCGTCACCGTTGCATTGTGGGAAATGTAGTTTTGGTGCGTGTAAAAGATCTGCGGGCTCTCGGCTTGCTGCGGTCCGCGGGCCGGTTCTAATAATAAATCAATATCATCCCAGGGGCCACTGAAAACATTCTCGCGGGCCGGATTTGGCCCGCGGGCCGGCACTTTGACATATGTGATTTAGAGGGTCGCCTCATGCACCGGCGCACTGTTAGCCATCTTGAGCAAAGATAACAACAAGCAAATGAATGTGTCTGTAGAGAAAATAATATAAAATAACACCACACAACTACACAAGAGTACGGCACCACATACTGTACATCAGCCGAGAGGACGGGCCCACATAGGGTTAAAAGTATATAAGATAACCTTTATTAGTCCCATAAGGTGAAAATAGGCATTGTTCCATCAGCAATATTGGATACAAGAAATAGGAAAATGCATGCAGCAGATGACATTTGTACAAGTACTTTGTACATCGCACTAATTGGAAACCAACATTTTGCCCATACTTAAACTATTGAATCCGATCTATCACCGATGGTGTTTGTCTATTCGCAAAATATAATTATGACTCTTGAAATCTGATTCATAAACTTTATCATAAATAAAAGATAAATAATACTAATTAAGTCTTTGTGAAACACAGGAATGGTACCAATAATAAAAAAACACTAAATAAATCATTTTAAATCTAAATAAATAAATCCCACTACTATTAACAGTGAAATATAGTTTTAAACCATGGTACAAACATTTTCTAAATTAGTTATATTAATTATGTAGGCCTAAGGCCTATATTGAAAACACATGTACATGAAAATTTCAGTACTCTCCCTTTATTGACAAGACTTTATAGGGCACTCCATAAATATTATGGACATAATGTGAAAACGGTGAATATGAAGGGAATAATCGACACAGCTTTAACCCATTTAATCTCTGGTCACATTTGTGAAGGTCAACAACGATTTAATTTACAGGGCTCTAAAAATTTTTATTATTGATTACTTAAAAGGGCTACCAATGACACCTGATTTTGACTTTTAAATGTCTGGGAAAAACTTGGGATTAAATGGGTTAAGATCTAGTTGTTTTCCAAATGACAGTTTTACCAGTAGATGTCGCTGTTGCCCCATGAACCTCTCGAAAATGTCGGCGTGGTGGTTGCGTATAAAACCACTTTCCGAACATTCCATTTAATTTTCATAGCGTAATCAATGTACAGGTTACAACTTTTCCACA
Source organism: Hippocampus comes (assembly GCF_001891065.2). NCBI lineage: Eukaryota > Metazoa > Chordata > Actinopteri > Syngnathiformes > Syngnathidae > Hippocampus > Hippocampus comes. The sequence continues at coordinate 4,572,323 of NW_017805139.1, read as the reverse complement.
AAAGCGTTTTCGGTTGATTTTGGCGAGCTTGTACAGTATAACACAATCGAACAAACTACGAGAGATTGAAAGGGGGGGTGGTGTGAGGGGGGGGGGGGGCAAAGGAAAACCGACGAGAGGTCCGCACTGGAGATTAATCGTTTTCCGCGTAAGTAAGCCTATGTTATTTATTAAATGTATTATCATACTGTACTTTACAAACCTTTATATACTGTTACTATAATTCCTATAATGATGATTTTTTTAAGAGCTTGATTTTTTTGGGGTGTTCTCGCTGACAAGATGATCACATGATACAAATGTGTCATCTACAAACAAATATCTCAGTTTTTACGCTTTTTTTTTTCTTTTTTGCTCAAATATGGAAAAAAATGTTTCTATCAGGGACCGTGTAAGACAAAATTTGTATCTAAAGGCATTAACACCAAAGCTTGGGTGTGATCCGTCATATGTTGCTAAATTCATATACATATACATAGACCATCCTCTTACAATCACATTGTTGGTGTGCGAATCCACTGCTAAGGGTAGAGGGGCACATAACAGCGAAGCCAGAGAGGTCAAAAGGCAAGAATATTATTCCATAAGAGCCCAGTACGATCCACAGTGGCGCAGAGAAAAATTCCAGCACTTACAGGCTATACAAAAGAAGCCTGCAGAAAAGATGGTACAGCTTCACAGATCATTGAGACTTTGTCATAATACACTGATCCTGAAGCTTGATTAAAAAAAGAAATGAAAGATGTTGATTTACCTCTGTGTGAGTGATTCTCAGATTGTTCCTGTGGAAATGGCTTCAGTCGTGTTGCAGTCTTCAGATGGCACTCAAAATGAAGTTACGATTGGTGAAGAGGAAAACATGAAGCCATATCTCATGAATCCAAATGTGTGTGCAAATGTTGTTTTGAAGGTAAGGTGAATACAACTCTTTGACTTATGGCAACTGGTATAGTTTCAAAATGTGAATGGGTTAACACTTGTATTGCGCTTTTCTACCTTCAAAGTCCTCAGAGCGCTTTCTCACTGTCCCCTCATTCTCCTACTGAGGAGCAACTGGGGGTTCAGTATTTTTCGCAAGGACACTTTGACATGATCACAAGAGCTGAGGATCAAACCCACAACCTTTGGGTTCTGAGACGGCCTCTCTACAACTTGAGCCATGCCGCCCCATAATGTGTTTTTCTTGTTGTTGTTGTTGTTTTCTCAGGTTGCATACTTGGTGAAGTACAACAAGGCAGGCCAAGTAGTGAATGCTGCAGTACATCTGCTGCTTGGCAACTTTCATGTCACACCATTTACCCTGGAGCAGGAATTCTCGATCAAATTTATTCAGGTATTACTGAAACTCAAACTGTTTTTCTTTAATCTACTTCAAAAGATGTTATTTGCAAAAAAAAGCATTTTTTAAGTTGCGATCAGATTGACTTTTGGTTTAGCAAAATATTGCTTCAGGAAAGAAGGATATTTACCATTTACTGCATTGTGACTGCTAAATTGGAACAAATGCGTCACATCAGTTGTGTTTGAGCTCTTTCCAGAAAAAATGCGCTGTGACTGGACAAAAATTGGTTTTCTGCATCTATTTTTTGAGATGAAATACACGTGGAATCCATTCTATCGCTTCGTTTTCAAATTGATCATTTTCATGCAGAACTTGAGTTTTTCACAGGCACAGCGTGATGATTCATCTTTGACCCGCCAAAAAGTGTTGAAAGGGAGCGTCTTGCTATTTTATATCGAGATATATAATTTTGAGTCCTGCAAACAAAGATGTTGTAAAACACAGCCATCGGCCATCTCATTGTACCTTCACGTACAGAAGGGGTGTTCACACGGCAACATTTGGTCCGACACAGCACCGGCGCTGCGGCAGTTGAGCGTTCACACGTGCAAATTTGTTCCGGCGTAGCGCCGCTAAACAGCTTACACCGGACCAAATTTGATCCACCTCAGGGAGTTGGTTTAAAAATTTGCTCCAGAGCATATGCTCGTTTGCGGCACAGCACCGATGTAAATTTGCACGTGTGAACGCTACAATTTGCTCCGGAGCAAATGCTCGTTTGCGAGGGGGGAGTAGCCTCGCTACGCATGAGAAGAGTTGATTACGTACGGCGAGAATGCGTTGCTTTTGTGCTCTGTCGGACTTCCGTCATGTGTTTGTTTAATAACGACACAAGACGAAGCTGGTAACAGTAGCAAAGCACCTCTTGGGTTATACCATTTCAACTAGAACGGGGTGGGGTGATAGTCTCCAAACGTCATCTTTCCTTTTGTAGGAGACTGGACTGTCTCGGAGTTGTTTGTGTAGTTTGTTCCTTTGTTGTGTGTTCACAACCCCCCTGTGCCACATAGAATTTATTTCGTAATTTCCTCTCTTGATTTTTCTGTTTGGCGCATTACATTTTTGGTTTTCTGAGTGTCATTGAAGTCATCGTTGATTTACGTTATCGGGGGGCGGTCACTCTCAAGCAGAAGGCACGGAGACCGAGAAGGAGAAGGACGTGCCTGTACAGTAGTTGCTTGAGTTGTGTATACGTTTAAAAAAGAACCAACACGACAACTCATTTGTTTTCTGTTGTTTTGCTCCGCTGCAGAAACTGCCGTGTGAACGCAAGTGGAGCTGCACCGACGCTGTGCCGGTGCTGCCATGCTCAGCGGCTTTGTACGTGTGAACGCTCCACAAAATTTGCTCCGGTGTAAACTATATCGCAACAAAATACATCGGTGCAGCGCCGGATCAAATGTGTGCCGTGTGAACACCCCTAGAGTAACTGCGAAATTCCAGGTCCATGATGTCGACACCACATTTGAGATTGTTCAGGACAGCTGCGTCTTTGTCAGTGGCTAAGTACCCACTCGTTGATGAGTACCTAAGAATGCAATGGACCGTAATTAGGGTGTGACACATACAGTATTTGGTTTCTGTGGGGGGGAAACAGAGTGGAGACTCAAGTGTCCCTCCTAGGAGTCTGAATGATTATAAAAATAGCTCCCTGTCTTCTTCGGCAATAATAGCAAGTAGATGATTACCTGTCCCTGCCACCGAACAGCTGGTTGCACAAATGCAACCGCTTCTTTTTTCAAAATCTTGTCACCGTCACACCATTGAGAAATTATAACGTACAAGGCGACCAAATTGGTTGCACTCACACCATGCCACCATGTAAAGAGAACAACTTGAAATCAGCCAAGAAATCAGGAAAGATCCAATGTCTCTTGGGAG
>NW_017805139.1:4566244-4568196 GCF_001891065.2 Hippocampus comes | reverse complement strand
GAGCGTAGCGAGGCCACTCCCCCGCAAGCGAGCATTTGCTCTGGAGCAAATTTAATCCAGCTGCGTTCACACGTGCACATTTGTTTCGGCGTAGCGTCGCAAACGAGCATTTGCTCTGGAGCAAATTTTTAAACCACCTCCCTGAGGTGGATCAAATTTGGTCCGGTATAAGCTCTTTAGTGGAGCTACGCCGGAGCAAATGTGCACGTGTGAACGCTCGACTGGATTTATTTCGGAGCTGCGTCGGACCAAACGTTGCCGTGTGAACGGGGCTTAAATGTAAAACAACAGCCAGTCGTGTCTTCCTCACGTGCCCCCCTGTGGTGCATCAGTCACGGCGCTATTTACAAAACAAAGGCAGTTCTTCACACCTTTGCCTGGATGTTAGCCCTTACACTCTGACTCACAGTGGGATAGTCTTGGGGGAGATCCCAGGATAACCCAAAAAGGGAGACCCGTGGGGTGGGGGCTGATAGCCTGCGGTATGAATGAGTGTTTGTATCGGTTTAATTTGCAGAGAAGGGTCCTGTACCTCCTTCCTGAGTGTAGGAGCTCGAATTGGGAGTGCAGCACGTGAGATGGATTGTCTAGAATGTTGTTGGCCTGTTGAATAACGGACTGCACATATATATCCTGGGGGGCAGGGGGCGGGAGCTGTCCGATTACCTTCCCTGCTGTCTTAACCAAGCTGGTTTTCTGAGCTTTCGATTTTACAGTCAGGTTCCCAAACCAACTGGTTATTCCAAAGCGCAGGACTGACTCAATAGTTGCTCGATAAAAGATCAACAGAATGCTTCTGCCGACTCCAAATAATCTCAGCCGTCGCAAGAAATGCAGGCGCTGATGGAGCTTCGAACAGACACTTGATACGTGTCTGCCAGTCAAGCCTGCTATCCATATAAATCCCCAAGTATTTGTATGAGGAGACCTGCCTGATGTTCGTGCCATTTATAGAGATGAGGCTATGGTCTCCAATTGATTTAAGGTCGAACACCATTTCCTCAGTTTTTTCAGCTTGTGAAATTGTTCATTTGCTTGTAGTGTCTTTGCCAAAGATGAACGAAACAGAAAAATGAACAAAATACAGGATAGAATTGAGTTGTAAGAAGGAAATCACTGCCTACCTGAGTAGGGTACCTGACACGGGGAACCAAGGACGCACCTTTGTAGCATGTTCAGTGCAGAAACATAACGATAACGTAGCTCGCATGTACCATTTTAAAATGATACTCCTGATTTCCATTCTTTGACAATGCCCTCAGTGAATTTCAAATCAAACAAACTTTGAATTAGATTAAACAAGAAATAGATCATATCTCAACGGCTCTGGTCGCTAGCTGCAATTGCAGACTGCCGACCGCTCACAACTTCCTGTGTTGCAGGTCATGCGATACCGTGGGTTAAAGGTGACCTACTTTTTTACTGTCTTGTTTAAATGCGCACTCCCCCTGATCCATAAACGCACCTTAACCTCAATACACAAGCAGAATTGATTTTTTTACTAATTATAAGTTAAATACACACACACGCACACGCACACACACACACACTTGTTGATCTGGAAAATATATGTACTGTGAAAAGTGAACCGCAGTATAGCGTGGGACCACTCGATATCACAGATATATTTGTAGATCTGAAAACAAAATCATCTGAAAATCACTGACATATTTGTGTTTATCGTTTTGAGACAAATGCTCGCCCTATACAGTAAATATTCCCATCCCCGGAATTCTATGAAAAGGAATTTCCTTCACCCGGAACAAAAACCTATGCATTAACATTTTGATTACGATATTACATGTTACCGGAATTTACGTAAGCGGAAATTCCACTACCCGGAACCCGGATTGAGACGTCATGCCGCGGGAGCTTAAATACACGCAACACCCACCCGATGCTACGGAAAGACATGACGCTGAGACACATTTTCACTTCGCGTTTTTCGATCA
>NW_017805139.1:4555771-4561200 GCF_001891065.2 Hippocampus comes | reverse complement strand
AAACGAAGCCCGCCGAAAGTAAGTTTCCATAGAAACAAGCAGACTAAAATGGCGGTCCTTAAAGGGACTGCAATTATTTCTACCCCGTTACCAAATAATCGTGAACTCTCTGACAAGCATATGAACATTGCATTCACACATTTGCAGTTGGTGGTGAATTATGTACACAGAAGTCACTACAAATTTCTGTTATCAGGACAAATTGGACAGCGCAAACACGAGTCCGCACTAGAGAATATTTACTGTATACTATAAGAGCTGGCCCCTATGAGTTGAACAAAATATTCACATAAAAGCAGTCTTTGTTTTTTCAGCCACTGCCTGTTGCAGACAGACTTCTTGGTACAGTCAGTGGTAAATCAAGTGCACTTAAATAGCGCTTTTATCGACACCATCTGATGCCCAAAGTGCTCGTTCACCCATTCACACACACAGTCATACACCATTGGGAGGGTGCTGCCAGGTCCTAATATGTGGACGTGGTTAAACATTTAGATTGTTTCAGAAAATTCTGTCATAACGGCTCTCCAAGGGAAACCGTAACAACAATGTGGCCTGTGACAAAAATGAGTTTGACACCCCTGAGCTAAAAACACTGACTAGGTACTAAATGCGAGCTTGTTTGGTCACTATTCTGTCCCGGAATTGGTAGCTGTACGTGTTGTCACGCTCCGTGATGACTACAGGTTGCAATTGTTATTTTCCCCACCACTGTTCTCAAATCTCCACACAAAATCCGTCTGTACCGGATTCTGTGTGTGGCATAGTACGTTGCTGAAGCCGGTTGGCTGCCGTGTGGCCATGTGTGACAGAAGTTAAAATGTTCTAACTCGGAAAAATAGTTCAATGTGCAGATTTTCCGTGCACGGCCCCGTGTGCCACTATTCCAAAAGGTAAATGGGCTGTCACTTGTGTAGTGGGAAATGACCACTTAGCCATGCCGCCACCCACACACGTCATCCGTGCCACCCCGCACAAACTACTTTATATCGAGAATTGCACCGCTAGAAATGCTCACCCTGCATTAGTTTGAACAAAGCATAAAAGAAGTGCACAAAGGGTGCTGCACCACAAGAGTTGACGTGGTAGAGATGACGCCTTGCCCAAAATGGAGATCAGCAATGGAAGCTGCACTTTTACTTTTTGACCAAGTACTGATTTGAGTTGCCAACTGTCATTTAACAGGAGGAGAATAACAACGTGCCATTCCATTACAGTGGAAATCCCGGTTATATCGTCGGACTTCCTATTTTGTCTGGACAAGAAATTGCTCAATATCCTTTACTGGGTACGAATGGTATTATCAGAAACAATGACTTGTTTAATTTTCTTGCCTTCTATTGTCCTTAACAGTTGTTCTTACAGAAATGGTGCGAAACCCTGGAGACACACTGTCTATTCTCCCGATTTCCGCAAACCAAAACTGTATGAATGGTCCTCATCAGCGTTCTCCTGTCTTGTTTGGTGTGGACTCAATATCTGGCTGCACATTAAGGCATGACTTTTTCAGCACAAACCCACTAACCTCACTCCAGTGAAAAGATGTGTACACTATGTGATTGGATGTGTTCTGTCTTCTGCAGACTGGAGGAAGCAGCCAACTGCTCCCTGGTTTCTCAAATTATTATTGATGTTCTGCGAGGACAAAACCACCCCCAATATGTTGCTACATTTGGAAACTCCGAATTACATAATTCCCTTGACTGGGTGCCTATCAAGCGCAACTATAATCAGAGGGTAAGCGCAGTCTGCTTGAAACTGAAAACTCACATGCACACAAGCAAGTGCGCAATTATTTACAATCAAGAGCTAGATCTAACTGTCCAGTGCGCACAAAGGTACATGCTTGCAGTTCTGGTGCTCTCCCGTCACTCGGAAGTCATTTTTTCAATACCACCCTCAGTCATGGTTCCATAAAACAAAATTCAACACATATCTACAACCAACATACAACATCTCTGTAGCATACATCGGACAATGTTCAAGAGAAAGCAAGGTTTTGCTGAGCTTAATTTAGTAGATAAAGCCTTTTTCCCTTGCCATTAATGGAACTTGTATATCATGCACTGATTGGCATTTGCTGGCTAACAGCCAATCAGAGTGATTGTCAACAACAGTATGTATACAGAGATTAGTTACTTATGAATTGAAATGAAAAATCTAATCGGAAAAGCATCATTACACAAAAGTCTTTTGATTCCCCACAATTCTGAACACTGCATGTTACTTTAGGTTTGCTCCTGCCTCCAGCATGAATATGCTGAGCCAGATTTTAGACATGGATGCATTCCACTTTATGAAACCATGACTTAGGACCGTACAACAAACAAAGTCCTGTCACAAACATTGTGTTGCGTTAACTGCAATGATGTTGAAATCTCATCGAAAAAGCATCACTACACAAAAGTCTATTGATTCCCCACAATTCTGAACACTGCATTTTACTTGAGGTTTGTTCCTGCCTTCACCATGAATATGCTGAGCCAGATATTAGACATGGATGCATTCCACTTTATGAAACCATGACTTAGGACCGTACAACAAACAAAGTCCTGTCACAAACATTGTGTTGCGTTAACTGCAATGATGTTGACTATTAACTATAAAATTCTAAAATACCCAAATATTAAATTTTGATACTGTGCTTCTTTGTTGCCGCGTAGCACATTACATCAGGGGTGGCCAACCGACGGCTCCTGGGCTTTCGCATGACAGTTGTTGAAAACGCTTCGGCGACAGCCTTGCCATTCAAACAACAGTGCTTAATACACAGAACGTACTACGTCAGCCTATCATCAATCCCGTTACTTGATTGACATAGAGGGCAACCAATCAGATGACTGAATCACCGCTCATGCGCAGACAACGGCGCTAAGTGCTAAGCTAGTCAGCAAATTGCGCCTGTTTTTAGGGCAGGGGTGCCCAATACATCTATCGCAATCAACCAAGAGCCAGCAGACTGGGTGAGTATTACTGTGACAAGTTTGACCTAGTGGGGGTGGGGCCTGGTAAGGATTTTATTCTATAAATTCCAATTTCTGGATGAAAAGCGCTCGATCAATTAAGTATTGATTGCTTTTTTTAATTGATTGAAGCAGCATCTTGAATACCCTGCGCTGAAAAGGCAGAGGAGGATGGTTGCAGCGAGGCTATAGTTCTATATCTATTTTATTCTGTGGACTGGCGTGGGATTAAGGAAAAGGCGTGGGATTCCCTCGCGACAGTGTCTTGGTTTAACCCGGGGGTTGGCAACGCGTGGCTCAAGAGCTGCCTGCGGCTCTTTAGCGCACCCTAGTAGCTCCCTGGAGCTTTTTCAAAAATGTTTGAAAATGGAAAAAGATGATGAAGGGAAATATATTTTTTGTTTCAATATGGTTTCTGTCAGAGGACAAACATGACACAAACATTAACGTTTTCTGATGCTGTAAAAATGTGGCGAATAAATATTAAATTTAAACATTTCGTCAATTTGCGTCATAGCCTGCGACACACATTTCTATTTGCAGGGCGGGATATCAGTCAGGGGGCTGTTGCAAAAAAAAAAAAACAGCCTTTCTTGTGCAATTCATCGAGGGTACTTGCAAAGAATGGGAATCTGGGCGGCCGAGAGAAGCACTTTTAAACAGTACACTTGAGCTACGATAGAACACTGTGAAAGTGCGTCCCGTGCCTAGTTCATTTTAGCCGCCGTTATGGCTGTTGCTCATTACGGCATCCGTGTTTAAGTGTGCGCGTGTGTGCGGTAACGGTATGATCGCAAGAGGTTGGTTGTTCAAAAAGTAGATCTTCCGTCAAAAAAGTTTGGGCGCCCCTCCTCTACTGGATGAACTGCAGGGGGGGAAAAACATTTAATCATGAAGGCTCATTGTGTATTTGTAGCCAATTAGTCATGTTGATAGTAGGCTAATATAGCTAATATACTGTAGATCCATACAGCATGTCTTGAGTACGTGATAAGGCTTTTTATTTTTTGCGGCTCCAGACATATTTGTTTTTTGGGGTTTTTTTTTTTTTTTGGTCCAATACGGCTCTTTCAACATTTTGGGTTGCCGACCCCTGGTTTATCCCAAGTCGTTGCACTCCATGTTCACGCACCGGCTGTTTGTTCAAGCCTTTAGCGCAAGATTTGACCATGTGTTGGTCTCAATGAACAATGGGAGGAACAGTTGAAATCTCCTGGGCTTCTCAATCCTCTCTCTAACATTGTGTTGTGTACACCAGCAAATTAGCTCATTGTGGCTGCAAATGAACATCATAAACAACATAACCAAATAACAAGCAGCAAAGAAAGTCCTAATTCTTTGCCAAAAACATCTCTGTCAAAACACTGTAAATGCTTAGATTGTAGGATGACACAAAAAGAACGCTCAGTGGCAAAAAAAAAGAAGTTAAAATTCAAGGAAAAAAAGTCAACGGCGCTTATGTAAGAAGCTGCCTATTCATATGCACCTCCCATACAGAGAAGAGACTGATTTTCATTGGCAGTTTGTTAATGCAGACATACAGGGTTAATAACATCTCATACGATATTGAGCTCTCGGTAATGAATTCTGACAAGTCACTGCTTTTCCATAACACCAGCTGCACATGAAAGGGACTTGGGTCTGGTGCTGAAACAACTTAATTTTATTTCCATTCATTTTATAAATATTGATTTGCAGTCTCTGAATGATTTATATACATACAGAAAGCAAGATTCTACTTTGTGTTAGCATGTTTATTACACATAACCTTCAAAACACTCCATCCGTTTTCATTTGCAGGCTTCGCAGGTTTGCAGTATCCCATTGTCACTTCACTTGGAGATTGAATGGACCAAATATGGTTCCTTGTGGAATCCCCAAGCTCAGATTGTGAGTGTCGAGGAAGTTATCCGAACCAATACCACCAGTTTGGTAGGTAATACAGCTGACATGTCGGTTAATATACAGTACACTAAAACAGGGATCTCCAAACTGTTCACAAAGTATAAACAGCAAGAACACAAATACTGTCAATGGTATTTATTAGTCTTAAAAGCTAACCTTTGTCCACCTCTTTGAAGTGGCCTGTAGTACTTTGACCCACATGGCTACAGTTAATTGAAAGAATTCCATGCCAACCACCCCCACCCCCCCAAAAAAAAAAAAAAATCTGAAAATTTTAAACAGGCACCAAAAAAATAAAATAAATAATTCAGTGAGCCGTAGCTCCCAAGCCTCTGCTTCGATTGACCTAAAATTTGAGATTTAGTGTTGTGCCAACACTATCGGCAAGTGCATCAAGTTTCATTCAAATCAAAATCCACTTGGTTAAACCCACTACAGTGAAACTCCTCTACAACGAAATCATGTTTGCAGCAAGAAATTTTTCACAACAGGGGGTTTTTCACTGTAGCAAATTTGATCTCAGATGTAAGCACACACACACCCACACACACAAACGTATGT
>NW_017805139.1:4552433-4555338 GCF_001891065.2 Hippocampus comes | reverse complement strand
GTATCTACACACATAGACAGTGAGGTCTATGTGGCCTCTTGGCCAATCGGAGGCCAGGATGATGCTCGTTAAGCCAATGGCAGAGCAGCTATGAGTATGTTGAGTCCAGGAAACTTGCAGCTGTGACCGAAATAAACATCGTTCACTATGTAAACCAGTGTGGTGGTTGCTGTTGCCTTTTTTCGAACGAAGCAATAGAGGTCGCTGTTGGATAAGACTTCGTTGTAGTGAATGTCTTCGCGAGGCTGGAGCAGACAAAATGATTTCGTATAACGCAACAGGGGGTTTTTCGTCGTATGGGGGGCAGGAGAATGGGAATTGTGTTAATGCATGAAGATTTTTTCACATAAGGGGGTATTTTCGCCCATGCAGGTTTCGTTCTAGAGGAGTTTCACTGTAGTAAGTGATTTGGCATGGAAGGACCAACGACCTCCTAGATGGCGCCAATTGGATTGTAAATCTAGTTTGGACCAATTTGGAGACCCAAGCACTCGAGTTTTATACTGAATTAAAAAAAAAAAAAAAGATGCAATCCTAATGAACTCTTCTGTTTCTTTCATAGGCTGGTTTTATCAGAGGCAGTGATGCGCTCTCAATTCGGAGTTCAGTGAGCTTCAAAGAAATTTCTGCTGCCGCCCTTCGTGGTTACAGAGCTACACCGACCATTGATGCCAAGCTGCCAATTGACTTCTTCTTTCCATTTGTTTGATTGAGCAACTTCATCCAGACTGTCCTCAGAAAGTGTCCGAAAGTCCACATACCCAAATGGAAAATTGTAATTACATAGAGGGCAAAGAATCGATTGGATAAAACAATCAAGTATTATTCATGAAGATAGAAAACTGAAATCATAAGCTGAACAGATCAAACAATTCAGAAATTAATGCATGGATTTATGCGGAAAAAAAATACATGAAGTTGCATGATATGAACTCATTTAAATTCATTGTCGATCAGAAGTCGATGCCATGCATCTTGAGAAGTGTCTGAAGCTTCTGGTTATCTTGTTGCTAGGACAGATGATAAGAGAAAAAAAAAAGAGTTAATTTGATGTTTGAGACATCAGGTAAAAATCAACACGTGACTATAAATGTCTTAAGTTATGAGATTCACTGGATGAATCTTTGCTTTTTTTCCAAATTAGTTTTATCATTGCTAATAAGCACAGACTAGATTGTTAGGATGCTGCAGGCAACTAGTTGAAGGATTTAATGACAGTATTTGCCAGGAATCAGTGGAGATCCATTTCTGTGTGTGTGTGTGTGTGTGTACACACATATACCGTATTTTCCGCACGAAAAGACGCACTGGATAATGAGGCGCACCTTCAATGAATGGCTATTTTGTAAATTTTTTTCATACATTAGACACTTCACGTTATAAGGCGCAATCACGAATGCATCCCCTAGATGGTGCTACGCTCCTTCCATTCAACCTGAGAGGTGTCCGTTCAACTTGAGAGGCGTTCATGACCGCCTCTGGAAAACGTAAATTAACTATTACTGTACTTAAATGAAACTACGAAAATGGAAAACAAGGCATCAAAGCAGAAAATCAAGCGAGGAAATCACAAAATAAATTCTATATCCCCCCTACAGAATTTATTTTGTGATTTCCTCGCTTGATTTTCTTTGTGGTTTCATTGAAGTAATAATTAATTTACGTTTTTTGGAGGCGGCAATGAACGTCTCTCGAGTGGAACGGAAGAAGGCACGGAGACGGACAAAGACATACAGTACATGTATTTGTTGAAACTGTGAAAACCATTAATAATGTCTGCGTTTAAAAGAAAAAATAGAAACCACAGCTCTCCTTTTTTCAACAAATACAGTTGAATCTTTGTCCCTCTCCGTGCCTTCTCTTCCGTTCAACTCGAAAGGCGTTCATGACTGGCTCCGAAAAACGCATTGGCATTTCCTTGATCATAGCGCCAGGACTACTACGATCAGATGTCAGTAGTAGTTATTTATTCCTTTGTTGTGTATTCACAAATGATGAAATCACAAAATAAATTCTATACGGGTGGCTATAGACTTTATTTTGTGAAATCCTCGCTTGCTTTTCAGTTTTGATGTATTATTTTCAATTTTCGTAGTTTCATTGAAGTAATCATCAGTTTATGTTTTTCGGAGGCGGTCTTGAACGCCTCTAGTCGAACGGATGAAGGCACGGAGATGGACAAAGACGTACCTGTATTTGTTGAGACTGTTTTAAAAAATTAACACCACACCTCTCCTTTTTTCGGAGCTGTCACAAAAACTTATTTAATAAAGCAGCGACACAGTTCACTGAACCAACAGCAAGTTATAACATTGCAAGCATGTCTCCAGGAAGGAGCCATCTTGGAGTCGATGTATTACCGTAATGACCATACAAAAGACGCAACGGATTTTAAGGCGCTCGGTGAGCTTTTAAGAAAATTGAAGACTTTTTGGTGCGCCCTATAGTGCGGAAAATATGTGTGTGTGTGTGTGTGTGTGTGTGTGTGTGTGTGTGTGTGTGTGTGTGTGTGTGTGTGTGTGTGTGTGTGTGTGTGTGTGTGTGTGTGTGTATGATATATATCAGTGGCGATTGCTCTCAGACTGCAAGGGAAGCTCAGCTTCCCCTAAAATGTCAAAGAATAAGTGATCAAATATATGAATGTAAATTTCATAGTGTGTACATATCATTGACTAAATATGCGCGACAAGGTGCTCAACTTTTGTTCCGAATCAGCTTCTTCTTACTGGTTACGATGCGACTCCCTTCTTATTCATTCCTGCAGCTTCGCTGTGCTTTAAGCAGTGGACGCTGAGCGTCCGCAGAGCGTCAACTGCCCGGACGCCGAGCGTCTCGAGAGTTCAGGGTAGGTTGTCCCAATGCGTTGAACGGAGACGAGTCATTGGATACAAGCTGGTTTTTGTCC
>NW_017805139.1:4551525-4552008 GCF_001891065.2 Hippocampus comes | reverse complement strand
TCATGTTCAAGAAACCAGTCTGAGATGATTCCAGCTTTATGACGTGGCGCATTATCCTGCTGAAAGTTGCCATCAGAAGTTGGGTACATTGTGGTCATAAAGGGATGGACATGGTCAGCAGCAATACTCAGGTAGGCTGTGGCGTTGCAACGATGCTCAATTGGTACCAAGGGGCCCAAAGAGTGCCAAGAAAATATTCCCCACACCATTACAGCACCACCACCTACCTGAACCGTTGATGCAAGGCAGGATGGATCCATGCTTTCATGTTGTCGACGCCAAATTCTGACCCTACTATCCGAATGTCGCAGCAGAAATCGAGATTCATCAGACCAGGCAACGTTTTTCCAATCTTCAATTGTCCAGTTTCGATGAGCTTGTGCAAATTGTAGCCTCAGTTTCCTGTTCTTAGCTGAAAGGAGTGGCACCCGGCATGGTCTTCTGCTGCTGTAGCCCATCTGCCTCAAAGTTCGACGTACTGTG
>NW_017805139.1:4525495-4550774 GCF_001891065.2 Hippocampus comes | reverse complement strand
GTGTGTGTGTGTGTGTGTGTGTGTGTGTGAGGATCATTATATATAGTTTTTTTTTTTACTATCTACCTCATTTCTGTTATCTGTTTATATGTTCAATAAACAACGAAACCAACCAAAAAAAAAAGATTTAATGGTACATCCTTCATGAGACTGGTCAAAAAAATTGGGATAAATCGCTGCCTTTTCTGTTTTTTTGCTTATCGAGAAGTGCCACAGGCTTCAACTGGGGTTTCTCCTTTTGAGTTGATTTATGGTAGACCGGTCCGACGACCCCTGGGCATGCTGAAGGAGATTCAGGTGGCTGGAGAGGCAACCACACACTTTGTCATCTCCTTAAATGATGGGCAAGTTGGAAAACTTCAGAGAGATGGCAAAGAAACACGTGGAGGAGAGCCAGAGAAAACAAAAGGTATGGTATGAGAAACATACCAGAGAAAGCGATTTGCACCCTGGACAGAAGGTGTTAATATTGTTGCTTACCGGACCAAGTAAACTACTGCCAAAGTGACAGGGTCCATACACTGTGGCTAGGAAAATAGGAGCTGTCACGTATGAGATTGTCTGCTTTGAATAACAGACGAAGCAGTTTTTTCATGTGGATTTGTTAAAGCAGGGGTGCCAAACCTTTTTTGACCGAAGAGCTAATTTTCGATCAACCAACCTCCCGCGATCGACCCGTTATTGCACACGCGCGCATACGCATGCAATTACACACCCATGCCATGATGAGCAACAGCCATAACGGCCCCTACGATGAACGAAAACAGAAAAATAAAGTAGACACAAGAGTTTGTGGGGTTGTGAAAAGGAAACCGCTGCCGACCTTCGTCACGATCACTTTTGCAACCTGTTAACAATTGTAGCTCATGTGTACCGTTTTAATATGCGTCTCCTGGCGCCATTCTTTGTCAGTGCTATCGCAGTGAGTTGTAGATGAAATAAACTTTCAATGAGGGGGAAAAAAAAAGATATACTGTTTCGCAACAACTCTGATCGCAAGCTGCATTTCCAGACTGCTGACCCCTTACACTTTCCGGTGATGCAGGTCACGCACCACCATTGGTTAAAGGTGACCTGCTTATTTTATTTTTTAAATATATTTGTGAAAGTGAGACTGATGGGATGCCAAGGTTAATAACACGCACACAGACACACAAATGTTTTGGGTTGTTTTTTCTTAATTTTTTTCCTCTACATCCCTCAAGCGACTCGGGACCAGTCCGCGAACTACTGGCCGATCGCGATCGACCTTTTGGGCACCTCAGTGCGAAAGCAGTAAGAGAAACAGCCAGAGACAAAGAACTCGCAAAGTCTGTTGATCAGAGAGATCCCATTGACTGAGACAGCGGAGTTGGATAAATAAAGCTGAGATGACACCCAAGAGGGAAGGCGGTAAGCCTGAAGAGACCTCATTGCACGTGAGCACAGAGCAACAAATTCAAGTGGCCGATCAAAAGGATTAATTTTCTTCATTTTTCATAAATAAACCTGGGAGGACTTATTTTATCACTCACAAGATTATGCCCAAAGAAAATAAACCTGTACGTTAGAGGCCATACCAGATTCCAGAGTGGCGGGGGGATCCACTGAAGCAAGAAGCAATGCGTGACTTGGGGATCATCGAGCCATCTAAAAGTAAGTGGTCTAACTCAATTGTGTTTGGACCCAAAAGGACTCAGCTACTATTTTGCACAGACATGAGAGATCACAACAATACCTCATGTTTTGACTCCCACCTTGTGCCTCGTATTGATAAACTTGAGGAAAGATTGGGTCAAGCAAAATACCTTTGATCGATGTAAAGGATCCCTCTCGACCCCACATGTACAAAAATAGACTGTCTTTCAGATTTCAGTCTTTGGGCTCTTCCATTACACAGTTTTGCCGTTTGGTCTGCATGGACCACCTTCATTCAACCTGTCAATTAATGGATATTATTCTCCAGCAATGTTCCAGTTTTGCAGCTGCCTATCTCAATGATGTTGTGATCTACAGCGAAAGTTGGGAGGACCATTTCCTGCAGCTCCAAACTCTTCTTGGGATAATCCAGGCTGCTGGTCTCACCATTAATGAGAAAAAAATACTCTTGGGCACAAGAAGAGGCGAGTTACCTGGGGTATTTGATCGGGAAGGGGAAGATTAAGCCGCAGGTGGAGAAAGTGAAGGCTGTGGACAAGATACCAACTCCCCAGACCAAGAAGCAATTGAGATAATTTCTTGGACTGATAGGCTGGTACAAAAGGTTTATCCCACACTTTGCTACATTAGCTGCTCCTTTAATTGATTTCACAAAGAAAACAATTAAATCTCGACTACCATGGACAGCAGAGTGTGAACAAGCTTTTAAGGCCTTCAAGTTTTTCATCTGTCAAGCTCCGGTGTTACAGAGCCCAGATTCTTCCAAGAAGTTTCTTGTCCAAGTGGATGCTTTCGATGTTGGCCTTGGTGCGGTGCTGGTGCAAGGCAAAGCTGGAGAGGAGAGACCCATCCTGTTTCTGAGTTTAAAAAAACGTTTCGATATGGAAAAGAAGTATTCGACCATTGAGAAAGAAGGTCTGGCCATCGAGTGGGCTATTGACTCCCTTGGTTACTACCTCCTTGGAAGGGAATTCCACTTCCAAAACGACCATCAAACATCAAAATGCCAGAATACCGCAGTGGTGTCTTGCCCTCCATTGAGCATTGTCAGGGTAAGAAAAATGTGATTGCTGACTACTTGTCAAGCTTGTCGGAGCTAAGGGGAGAGGAGGTGAGCGGTGTCATAAAGCCTAATGACCCACCCTAATAACTGCCGATTGTAGTCAATTTTGGATGGGGAGAAAAGTGCACATTCCCCTCCATCCAAGAACTGTTGCTGTGGTGATGATTGTTTCAGGATTGTTTCAGGGAAGGAGATAGCAAGGAGACTGCGACCACCTGCGGGTGGCATATTGCAGCGATCTGACCTGATTGGCCTGCAGTTTAGGTGTACTCCTTCCAAAAAGGGGCTGGCAAGGTCATTGAGGGCTGGTAAATTGGGAGAGCCTTGACGGCTGTGTGCTTTAATCTGGTTACCTTTGTCCAAATAAAATAAACAAAACTAGAAATTGCCCTCCCTGGATCTGGCTGAACTGACTTTAGTTCCCTTCTCACATGACCTGCTATTTCGCATCATAACATCATATTTAAAATAATGTCCTGTTTTTGAATAGATGGATGTAAAGAATGTTTTTTCAAAAATGGTTTAATCACTTCACAAAATAATTGAGAGATTAATTGATTATAAAATAATTGTTAGTTGCATCCCTAATATAAAATTACGGCAGTTCCATCACTTAACATGAAGCATATTGAGTTGCCTTGGTTAAGAAATGTGCTATTTAGTGTGAATAAAGCTGCCTTGCCTTGCCTTAACAGCTTTTGCCCACAGTCTGTGCGCTCTGCTAGTGAGTGAACAAGCATTTTTGCTGTAACATTTGGGATCTTAATGAAAAAAGGTTGATCACACACGACACGCCGACCAACAACCCACACAACCTGTGAGTGTACACGCATTGTGGTGCTCGATAAGAGTTAACATTGAATACTTACTAGTTGATCAATGTGCTGTTGCAGTTCGGTGACTCTCTGTACAAGGAAGTCATAGCTCCCCTTCAGCTTGTGCATCTTCTGGTCTGCACGGGTTTTTACCGACACTAGAATTCCTGCAATATATTCAATCATCACATAAAGGATTGAGATTCTTATGACCGTGTTATACCGTAATTGTTGTAATGGAAATCAAGAGGTCAATGACAATCCTACAACATTCTGTTGCAATGCCAAGAGCAAGGTTAAGTAAAATATACATTTTTAAAATTCGTGTGAAAGATAATATAGCAATTGTACGAAACAAAACAGATAAAGATAATGCCCCAATGATACTATGGCAGAACGAAGGAGCACACATTGCTGACTGTAAATCACGTCCTTATTCTGCCAAGTGAATTGTCAACAATCACAATTTTGCGCCAAAAAATTCAAACACTTTCCCAGCGACATACCTGCTGGACGATAGGCATGGTCCTAGACTTTGCCACACAGTACCCCCTGCCCCACCCTGCCGAACACCCTGATAATCTTAGGGGGGGCTTTGCTTGTCTGCGATGATGACTAAGTAGACCCATAAAGCCATCCATTAAACTGCCCCTGCCTTCCGCATTGCATTACTCACACCCATTTAAAGCCTTTACTCGTAGATTCTACTGACTTCACCAATCTCAGACCAAACTTTCCACCATGGGAGGGAGAGCCTTCCAGATAGTTGCCCCACAGCTCTGGAATGCTCCAGCACCTGGGAACTCTACAAAATGTGGACGTCTTTCAAAAAAGGCCTCATAGCATTTCTTTTTTTAAAAGGCCGATTAGACTTCTTTTAATGACTATTGTAAATGTGAATTTTAAACTGTTACACTTTGACTAAATTGTTTATTTAACCCAGTGCTTCTCAATTAAATTCTGTCATGGCCCCCCCCCCAGGAAGAAGAAAACATCTCACGCCCCCCCCCCGCGCAACTAGAAATAGTATCATTTGTCTATAAAATTGTTATAAGTACACCTTTGCATAACACTGCATCCTTATTAACGTATAAGAGAATAAAAAGAAAGAAATATGGACCAACTTACAACAAAGACTAGCTTTAGTAACTGTAACAGAAAAGATTTAAAGTGCATCTGAAATTCAAAAATAAAATTAAATCCTTAAACTATAAACATTTTTTGACCGACAATGTCAAACCATACGATACTGAAAAATGAAATTACATAAAATCAATAAATAATAATGCATTCAAACTGATCACCAACATTAACTCAGGAGCGCAATATTTAAAAAAAACTTTAACCTGCAAAACAAAAATATCTAAAATAATTTGTGCTGATTTTTTTTTTTTTAATCAAAGATAATGTCTGGATTAATGGCTACAAGTAGCACTTACAAAGCGGGATGATTGTTGACAATATTCGGCACATTTTCGCTGAAAAAACTCAAGCGGCTTTTCAGCGTGATTGGGGTGTGATGTCTTTAAGTGACGCCTTAATTTACTGTATTTGGCTTCATGCTGTCTGCTGCCAACATTTTTAGAACACCGGTCTTTTCTCGTCTCCCACCGTATTCACAGTGAAGCCAAGCGCTACATACACTTCGTCATATGTCCTCATCTTAGCTTTCGGGAGACTTTCGTTTGTCTCAATCTCCGTCTCTCCCCGCCCGTCGATTTCGTGTCTACACGTCATACTCATAGTCTCTGCCGTGTGCAAAGCGCGCATGCTCAGTGCAAACAAAACACCCAGCGAATGCTCCCTGCGCACTCTGCCAATGAGAGAGCCACTGTCCCCTAATGTAGTCGAGGTGCAATTGCACTTTATTCTAGAACAATAAAAAAAAATCTAAATAAAAAAAGCATGTTCCTCGAGGTCAAACGTGACTCCCTTGACGGAGCCTCGCACCCCCCTGGGGGCGCCCCACTATTTGAGAATCACTGGTTTAACCCTTTATTTCGTTTGTCCTGATTGTTACACTTCTATTTTAAACTGCTATATTTTACTGCGATTTGTTTTTTATTGACCTTCTACTGTAGCACTTTGAGATTTTCCTGAAATGTAAAGTGCATTCCAACTTACATGTACTATTATTATTGTTATTATTATGTCCCAGGATCACTCTGCGCTTGTGCCTGGGACTGGGTATTCTGGAATCGCATTTGATGTAGGTTTAATTATCTAATCATAAGTAGTTCTTCAAAAGCAGGTGTGATACAATGGATGCCAATAACAATCTTCCGGATTGCGATTGCAAAAAGTGGGGTGAAAGGATTGTATTAAGCACCTTTCAAAAACAGGTTGAGTGCATTGTGTTGCTGTACATATCATGCTCCGCAATTTGCACAGATTCTGAATTCACTATTTATAAAATGAGGGTTTTACTCACCATTGATGATTCTAGCCACTCTCCAGAGACGCAGCAGGATAAGGAGACCCATTCCATCAAATACATCATCGTGGAAGATGAAGACTACGTCCAGCACAAAAGACACCATCACCACCAAAGCATCAAACACCTCGAATTTATGTTGGAAGAACTCAAGGCGATATGCGAAGAGTTTCCCGGCTATCTCCACCATGAAGAATGTGAGAAGTGCCAGGCTCAGGTAGTGAAACACCTGCCAAGTAAGTTATTGATTACAATAAATTATTGTCTGGATAGTAGCAGAGTTTAGGTACAGTGAGAGAAATAAATATTTGATCTGCAAATGTTGTTCAGTTTGCCTACTTACAAATAAATGAAAGGTTTCTCTTTTTTTGATATGTTTCCATTTTAAAGAGTCAGATGATTAAATATAAACTATAGAGGGGAAAAAAAACAATAGAAAATTCATTTGTGTGTGATTGAGGAAAACAAGTATTAAGGTTCCAACCATATAGGGATCTAGGCTTATTCCACTTTCCAGATCTTCTCTATATCCAGTTGCATGACAACTCCAAGGTTCAGATTTCTCCTCAGTTTTACTGCCTTCCTACTAAGGTCTGGTTTTTGGCTCGGCCACTGTTTTGCATATGAATTGTCTTGACCCAGTCTATTGCCATAGCCATGTTTTGTCCATGAACAAACTAAAAGACAAATCCAAAACCAGTGGACAGAACTTCAGTGTTCTGCCATATGAAAGAAAAGGTCTTCAACCAGAATCTCAAGGTAGATGTGTCGATACAGGTCACCCTAAAATAATAATAATAATTGAAAAAGTTCAATATTATTTGTCATTCATTTCAGAAAGTGAAATTGTATTTCTTATTTTTTTATATTTTATGTAGAATCATGTTTCAAGATTTAATTTGGTGCCATTTTGATCTTTTTGGCTACAAATAAAACCTAAAATTCAGTGTCTTGGAAATGATGTCAAATAAGACCAATGAAAACAGGCTGTGTTAAGCACAAATGTCAGGCTTCTGAAAAATATGTTTAATTCAATGCACGCAATGCTGTACCTGGTTCGGCCTTCTTTTGCATCAATAATTGCATCGATCAAAAAATTTGTCAAGGAACTGGAAAATTCATACTGGACTTAAAGGAACGTGGATTCTGTGCATCATTGTCGAGGAATGTTCATTTCCAAATGAAATGCATACCGTAATTTCATTAAATCTGAGAAAAGGACTATGGACCATTGAGCTAAATCCGGTTCTTTTTCCCCTTAGCTCAGGTGAAACGCTTCTGATGTTGTCTCTGGTTCAGGAGTGGCTTAACATGAGAAATGAGGATTTCGGAATTTGTAACCCATGTCTAGTATTCGTCTGTGTGTGTGCATGTGTGTGTGGTGGTGGCTCTCGATGCACTGACTCTAGCCTCAGTCCACTCCTTGTGAAGCTCACCCAAATTCTTGAATGGATTTTACTTGACAATCCTGTCAAGGTTGTAGTTATCCCTGTTGCTGGTGCACTTTTTTCTCCCATACTTTTTCCTTCCACTCCATTTTCTGTTAATGTGATCGAATACAGCACTCTGTGAACCAGCTTCTTTAGCAATGACCTTTTGGGGCTTAACCTCCTTTTGAAGGGTGTCGATGACTGCTCCGGACAAGTCAGCAGTCTTCCCCATGATTGTGTAGCCTACTGTCTCAGAGTGAGACCATTTAAAGGCTCAGGAAACCTTTGCAGGTGTTTTGAGTTAATGAGCTAATATGAGCATGACACCATGAGTTTCCAAAATCGAACTTTTTCCAGAATATTGAAATTTTCAGAGACTGAATTTGGGTTTTATTTTCTGGAAACTATAATCAGCAAAATTACAAGAAATTATTATTGATTATAATATAATTATTTCTATAATGCAATGATTCTCCATACGAGTTTCCCTTTCTGAAATGACTGACAAAAAAATATTCCCCTTTTTCACAATACTGTTTTTTTAGGTACCTCGATATGGTATAAATACATACATACAGACACTCCCCAGCTTACGAACGAGATACGTTCCGAAGGATCGTTCGTTAGGTGAATTCGTTCATAAGTTGCTTTAGTGCTATATTTTGTATGGAACGTATGTTTAAGGCTTATATAAGTATGTTTAAGGTTTATATAAGTATAATAAAATGAAGTTTAACTTACTTTTGGAAGATGTACTCGAAGGCTTAAGGAGATGATGGGCGATTGCAGTTTTCTTCTTTTTCTCATCATAAATGATGCAGTAGCACTATATGGCATCATTCATTTGATTTGCAACCTTTGTGCAACGTTCAATATTTGGGTCTTGCTGCTCGAAGAGTGCGATGGCTTTATCTATGAGAAAACCCCTCGGCCAAGATTTCCGTCTTGAACTTCTTCATGGGGACAGGCATTTCCTCCTCCTCCTCCTCCTCTTACAGCGCCTCACGTCGGTATTAGTGGTGGAAAGAAGTACTACAATACTCGGAAAAAGGCGCGCAATACAAAATCTAACTTACAGCATCTCTGTCCGAGAACATTTTTCGACATACCTGTACCCACAAAAATGTTCATATGTACCGTTGTTCGTAACTCGAATGTTCATAAATCGGGGAGTGTCTGTACATACATATATACATACATACTGTATATACATACATACAATATATATGGCACTGGTGGTCGGAGAAATTGGATTTGGGGCTAGGTTTCTTTTCTACATTGCAAAGCTCAAAATATTGTTGTTACCTCGCAGAGCAGTTTCGCAAATCAATGACTTCATCTGAGCAGCAATTTTCTAATTTTGTGGACCATTTTTATTTATTTTTTTATTTTTCTTTGCGGGTTCATCCCAGGGACCTGAAGCAAGGGCTTTATTCAACAATATAAACATGAACATATAACGAATGAACAATTGGGTTTTTTTTTGTTTTGTTTTGTTTTAATACAGTAATCCCTCGTTTATCGTGGCGGTTATGTTCCAAAAAGAACCAGTGATAAGTGAAATCCGTGAAGTAGGATTTATTAAAAGAAAGCAAAAAAATGTGAGAGAGACGAAATTTCAAAAGTGCTGTATGTTTCGCATACAGCATATTTGACGATAAAGTTGTACTTGGTACTTGATAGTCAGCTTTATTTTTTACAGTTATTATACAAAACTGAACGATGTATACAATGCAGAGGCGATTGCTCTAAGACAGCAAGGGAAGCTCAGCTTCCCCTAAAATGTCAAAAAGTAAGTGATCAAATATATGTGTGTACGTACAATTGTGTGGACATGTCATTGACTAAATATGCGCTACAATGCGCTCAACTTTTGTTCCGAATCAGCTTCTTATTACTGGTTACAACGCGACTCTCTTCTCATTCATTCCCGCAGCTTCACTGTGCTTTAAACTGTGTGGACGCCGAGCGTCTACAGCGCGGACGCTGGGCGTCGAGAGAGTTCAGTGTAGGTTGTCCCAATGCATTGAAACGAGACGAGTCATTGGATAAATGCTGGATTTGTCCCGCCCATCGGACGACGAGTCACTGGATAAATGCTGGTTTTGTCCCGCCCATCGGACGACGAGTCACTGGATAAATGCTGGTTTTGTGCCGCCCACCGGACACTCAGCGTCTCTGGGAGTCTATGGACAGTGCGCGTTTATAGGCTGCCAGGAAGCTCAGCTTTTCTGCATGACGATTAGATGATCTATCTGAGGCTGAATCTCTTTTTGATTGACAGCGAAATAAGCCAATCACCGATCTGATGGTGAAGGAATCCTTTTCATTTTTTTGAAAAGGAACGGAGAGTAGAATTCACGTAAAAATAAACGGACACATTTTATGATGTAGGCCGAAAATGAGCTTCCCCTCCTTGACAGACCAGCATCCGCCATTGATTCAATGAAACCAAAGACCACAACTTTGCAAAGGTAAATTTGGCAAGCTGTACAGAGACGAGGTACGGAGACTGTCCACGTTGGTCAGTCCCTTAGCCAATCAGGATGCAGAATACAATTCACTGTTTAAAAAAAGCATTAAAAAAACTTCACTAAAAAAATCCACAAAACAGCGAAGAGTGAGGGAGTGAGGGATTACTGTGTAATCAACACTTGTTCCTTAGATTCACATTGTGTATACAGTGAAACGCATCTACAACGAAATCATGTTTGCAGCAAGGGATATACAAGTTGAGCCGCCTTCATCATGCATCGTTTCACAAAGTCACCATCGGAATACGGCTTTGATGCTAATGCTATTTCGCTAGCAATTCGGTAGCTGGCTTTTACTGCTGTGTTGGGTCTGTCTCAGTGACCGACTTGAGACTGCTCGTGTCTTCTCCTCTGATCAAAACAATGTTGTCTTCTACTCTGATCAAAACAGGGTTCCCTCTAGTGAATGATCCATGAATTGCAGCTTATGAAAAATATTCTTTCCGCGGCACGTTCACTTACATCAATTTCTTGGATAATGTCTTGTTTTGCTTGATCCTTCTTTCATTTTGATCACTTTTACCCTCTCTTCCAGCATCAGTGCTCTTCTTGTCTTAACTGCTTGACATCAAAAGGTCCGTTTTGTAGACATTTTAGCAATGCAACGTCCATCCTCATTTCGTCGTATGGGGGGCAGTAGAATGGGAATTGTGTTAATGCATGAAGATTTTTTCACATAAGGGGGTATTTTCGCCCATGTCGGTTTTGTTCTAGAGGAGTTTCACTGTAGCACCAAACTATTTTCGTGTTTTGTCAGACCTCCCCTTGTCCAGCTCTTCCGATTCAGAGACAGTCCCAGGCCACCTATGTGACATCATCCCTACAGTGTCTTCTCGGTCGTCTTTGGGGCCCGCTAACCAGTGGGACATGTCCAAAATACCACACCAGGGAGTTATTGGGGAGGCATCCTAACAAGATGCTGGCTCTTTTCGATATGGTGGCGATGCTCCCAGATGACCGAGACATTGAGAGCTAAGCTTTTCGACTCAGCTCTTTCTTCACCATGATAGACCAATGCAGGGTCCGCATAGATGCTGCACTAATCCACCTTCATTCTTCCCTCATTTAAGAACAAGACCTCAAGATGCTTGAACTCCTCCACTTGTGGCAACATCTACAGTCGACAACAGCAGCACCCCATCGCCACTATACACAGTGTTGATGGTGCACTGCTTCCCCTGCTGAGACGCCAGATGGTGGACCGGTATTTCCTCAAAGCCGACAGGAAGTCATTCTCCATGGCTACACCAACCTCCTCCCTGGTCGCCTCAGCAGCCACCAAAGCTGCATTCCGGTTGGCCTGCTGAGGCCAAAAAGGCCAGCTTGATGGCATCCCTCACTGCTGCTGTCCACTAACGACGATAATTTAGATGTTTGACAATGCGTCAATTGGAGACCCGGCTAATCCAATGTTTGCTCTGTTCACTCACCTTCTCACCGATCCCCTCATAAATGAACAGAGAAAAGTCACCCAATAATTGAGTGAAAATCTCTGTACAATTGAAGCACATTACCGTAACATTTGCATGAAGTGTCGATTGCCAATCTGTCATGCAATTCACATGCGCTCTCGCAGGTCCAAGCTGCTTGTGTCATTAATGCACGAGGAGGGAATGAGCAGACTTTGATGGCTCAGTCCAGGGGCATCGTCCCTTGCCCTCTGTACATGCTCATTTTTTACAAAATGTAACCTCTATAATAAAGGGAGCTTTTTGTCCTGCTTTTTAAATCTGCTACAGTGATCTGACAGCTTCAGTTCGCCTAAAAATATTTACCTCCAAGGACTTTGAATTAGGGATCTCCCGATCACACTTTTTTGACACCCGAGTCTGAGTATGAGGTTTTAAGTACAGTGAAACTCCTCTAAAACGAAATCTTGTTTGCAGCAAGAATTTTTTCACAACAGGGGGTTTTTCACTGCAGCAAATTTGATCTCAGATGTACACACAAACACACACACACACACACACAAACGTATGTGTACTCTTTATTTTTATTCCAATAGTGCATAAATATGAGCACACACTTATTTGACACTCCATATAGTCAGTGTAGAAAGAAAAAAGGTAAAGAAATTGCGAAATTTACGAACAGCATTCACTTTCACTTACATCAATTTATTGGATAATGTCTTATTTTGCTTCCTCCGTCTTTCATTTTGATCACTTTTACCCTCTCTTCCAGTGTCAGAGCTCTTCTTGTCTGAGCTGCTTGACATCCAAAGGTTCGTTTTGTAGCCATTTTAGCGATGCATCGTTCTTGCTGCGTCTGAAACGAACAATAACAAATACTTCCTGGACTACTGCGCATGTGTAAACCAGCTTGGTGGTTGCTGTTGCCGTTTCTGAGCGAAGCAGTAGAGGTCGCTGTTGGATTAGACTTCGTTGTAGTGAATCTCATCACAAGGCAAGAGCAGAGAAAAAGATTTCGTATTACGCAACAGGGTTTTTTTTCATTGTATGGGGGGCAGGAAAGTGGGAATGGTGTTAATGCATTAAGATTTTTTCACACTAGGGGGTATTTTCGCCCATGTAGGTTTCGTTGTAGAGGAGTTTCATTGTATCTGCCGAAACAGAGTCCCGATCCGAAACCTCAGCAGTACATTTTAAAAAAATTACTTTAAAATAAGCACTTATACAGTGGAGGAATGCAACATGGTCCACTCAGACTCAATGTCCCTTGCCCCACCCAGGACACCATCGAAGTTCTGATGAAAGTTGAAACTCCTTGATGGCGGACGCTGCCAGATGTTCCCAGAAGACCCTCAAAATATTTGATCGGACTGGCATCTTCCCCAACCATCGGAGACCACACACCACCAGGTGATGATGATTAACAGCTCCGCCTGCCCCTCTCCTCGAGTGACCAGGCATGCAGCCGTAAATTCCGATGATACAACCAAAGTTGATCATCTAACTATGGCCTCGCGTATCCTCATTGAGGAGAATCTAAATATGTCCAGTCAGAACTTATCATTGCACACCATCTTATGCTCCTTTCCTGACAAAGGTGACAGTCCACATCCCAAGAGCCAGCTTCTGTCACCGGGGATCGGACAGCAAAGGTTCCCGCCTTCAGCTGCCACCCGGTTTTTTGGCACCTGACCACCTTGGCCTCTCCCATAGGTGATGAGCTCATGGGAAGGGAGACCCACCATGTCCCTTTGGGCATGGGTGCAAGCCCCGCCACTAGACACTTGGCATCGAGCTCCACCTCCCAGATTAACCTGTTCATAGGAGTCATAATTCTTGCCGGCTCATTGGCGGTCATCAAATATATCACTCAATCAAACACAAATTAATCTCTATTGTTTATATATAAAATGTAAAAAAAAAAAAAAAAAAGCCATAAAAAAAATGACATGACAATTTGTAAATCCACCTTATACTGTATCTCATCTCAGGTAAGCTTTAGCATATCTCAGCTGGTTTTGAGCCAACCAATTGTGGGGCACAATTTGTTCATGAACAAACAAAAGGATCAAAAAAATGTTTTTCCACTACAGTCGAAACTCTTTTCAACGTACTCCGTTTTCAACGTTTTCACCTCTATAACGTTCACATTTCAAAGTCACATTTTCACATGGTTCATTTGCCGATTTTGCTTACAACGAACACCTTTATTACATAAACATTAACGACCACATTTTTCCACAAAATAGTGAAAAGTCCTTCGATACAGCGAACCGTGGGAAGCTACCTGCTGCTGCGACCTTGCTTATGAACAAAATATACAGCGTGGGATTACCCTCCATTGCTTCGCAATGCTACTGATCGAATCGTACATTGATGTACTTCCTGAGCACATGGTCTGAAAACATGTCTGGTAAAGGCTGACGCTGATGAAGTAGGAACGCTCCAGTTGTTTGTTTCATGTCTTGTAAAATCATTTTTTCTTCATACTGTACACACGTATTTGTAATTGACTTGTTTATACTGTATTACATATCCATGTTTTTACATCTATAAATATTAATACAGTATCATACATCTTAGTTGGCGGCCATTTTATTGGAAATGATTACAATGAACAACGAACAGATTCGTTATGTCCCTCAGGGTACGTTGTAATGAGGTTCGACTGTATATTTGGATCAAACAAGAGAAGTTTTACCTCAGGTGCAATATGGCCATGTTCCAGCTGGATAATGGATAAATCGATCAGCACCTCTCCCAGAACAAAAATTGCATCCAGTACCACTAAACACACCACCAGCACCTGTTGAGAAGTGAAAGAAGCAGTATTATTTAAAAATAACATTACTCGTTCATGAAAAAATAATGACATAGTGTGTTTGGACTTTGCATACAATGTACTGTACTTTTTTTCTTTTTTTTAACAAATGTACTGTGCATTTATTTAAAGAAGACAACAACAGTAGAATACAGTACCAGCGTTCTATTTAAGTTCTCATGAGCAAACAAAACAATACAGATTCAGGACCGGGCGATATGAATGAAAAGTATATCACAATATAAGTATTTCATATTGATGACATCAATATCTATTCATTTCTTCTTAACAATTGAAAATAAGGACATAGAGAAAAAAAAGGCAGAATTTCAGTAATTTTATTTTAACAAATAGTACTGTAATAAGAAGTCAATGCAACTTTAAAAAAGACTAATGGTCAACTGGTCAATAGAAAGATTAAATCGGCGCCTTTTAAACAATGTGATTAGCAAGGCTGGGCGATACAGCTGAAAAATGTACCACAATATAAGTACATTATGTCAGTCAATATTGAAAAAAAACTTTGTGTACATTCTAATATAATGTAATGTAATGTGCAAAGTTGCTGTCACGTGAGGAGCAGTATTTTGGAACGCAGAAGCAGACATGAGACATAAGAAGTAAAAGTCTTTGACTACGAAAATACAAAGTAAGTACAGAGAGTGGGGCTGGATGCAGAAGACGCGAAAGAGAGCTTTTACTCTGACTGCGAGAATGCTCGACATGCCACTGAGTAATTCGAGTGCAGTATATACACTGGAAGACATCAGGCCTATTTGATATAATAAAGGTAACATAATAAAGGCCCACAGCAAACTCCAAACAAACTGCACAGTATTTGCTACATTAATATAAGGAAGAACCAGTCACAAAAGGTACCAACAAAGATGAAATACAGCAAGCAACTTAACACAAATAAACTGAAGAGACAGCAAGGAATACAGTAATTCCGTATCCCTGCAAAAAGTGAAAACCCGTGAAGTAGGATTTGGCTGCCCCTTGGAATTTTTGTGTTTGCATGTGGATGTAATATTTGCAGTGAAATGTGAACCAGGATTTCACGGCTGTTCCAGAGACTGTTAGCACCCTCTGTTGGTGAAGGTCTGAGACTACAGACAGTTGAGTTGTCAGTCTGATCGTTGATGTTATTGCAAACAAGAAACATCACGGGTACAAGGATGCTTAAAATATGTAAACATGAGTTATACTTTGCATTTTTGAGACAAAGATTACAACAGTGCACGTATTTACTTAAATCTTTAATTATAAAACCTTATACAGTAATTAAGGGCTGCGATTGGCTGGCAACCGGCTCAGGGTGTCCCCCGCCTACTGCCCGAGGACGGCTGGGATAGGCTGCAGCACCCCCCGCGACCCTTGTGAGGATAAGTGGATTGGAAAATGGATGGATGTATGGATGGAGTAATTAATGGCCATTGACATAAGAGAGGCAAAGCGGCGTGTCTTGGTGGCGTAGAAGGCGGCTCTCACTTGACTCTTAGGCTGGACTCGCTGGAGGCACTGTAGCTGAGGTTTTTAAATTGGAGAAAAACATGGTGATAGGTAGCGCTAGGACATTCATCTTGTCTTCTTATTAGTTGAAATACGTTTAAGGTTTCTCTTTTTTCTTTAAGTGAAGAAAGAAACTTAGCGAGCTGACAGTTTCGGCTGTCAATTCAGCCTTTGCCTGAGTTGTGAGTTGTCAGGGTCATGGCTTTCTTGTAACATGTCTAAAAAAACAGCTGACTGGGTCGGGAAACCTTCAAAATTACCGTCGGCGGTATGAGCGCAGCTAAACGAATAAAAAAAAAAAAAAAAAAGTTGTCGCAAATACAACACTTAAGATACAATATGCGAGACAGTCAACAGACTGGCAATGATGTGCAGCCAATCAGCTCACGGGATGAATCCACTCGTGCTCTCATTGGTCGATGTCGCGCTGGGAACCACTCACGCACCTTTTTGAGTGGCCATGTACAAAGCCTATGAGGTATGTCAGGTCTTGCAGGGAAGCCTCTTTCGCGCATCAACATGAAACAATGTAGCTTTCTGCAATATGGGTGCTGATATGCCTTTTTTTTCATTAATGTTTGGAAAAAAAATGCAAACACTGATGCCGCAAAACGACGCACAAAGTGGCGAGGGATCACTGTACTTGGAAAAAGCACAAAGTGGAAGAGGGAGCTGATTGGGTAACACAAAGAATCAGGTGAACGAGTACAGGTGGGCACAATAACCTCACAAGACAGACACAAACAAACAAACAAAAAAAAAGGAAAACATGAAACTGAATTGAAAAACATGATGCTTGCACCCAGAAGCAACGCACAAGCAAACACTTTCCTAAACCAATCACGTGAGTCTCTCAGTCTCACACTGTCAAGCAACAGGCTCAAGCGTGGTGTGTGCTCACAAAAATCATCCAACTGTGTTGCAGTTGCACACAAAGGAAAGAAAAAAGAAGGCCAAGAAGAAACTAAAAAGTCAGTCAGCAGCAGGATGGTCACATTGGACGCACATGAAATGAGCTGGGCCAGTACATGCATGACAAGCACCTTTGATTCTTCAAGTAACAGATAGAGGTGTCAAGTAACAGGTGTCAAACTCTACTGGAACGTGTTGCTGCAGGAGAAAACAAAGGAAAAAAACATGACACAAAAGAGATGTGAGCAAAAGGAACTCAAAATGCCAAACAACCGCAACATGACGAAACAAAGAGTGATGTCACACAAAAGGAAATTTCACAAGAATCTAGCATTCTATGAAAATGTTAGGACTCTTCCATATGATGGCTGCAGAGGAAAGGTCGAACACATCGGCGTGGGAGTTGGGGAGGAGTAAAAAGTGATGCAATGTCAACGTTTGGACCTTCTTAAGACAAATGAGGACTCACACGGGGCAATTCTTGAGTTTTGTCAGCCCGAGCTGATTTTGTCACCAATGCAAGAAATGCAAATCATCACACTTGGGCTGACTCAGTCGCGTCCTCATCCACGTGGGCCAGTTATGCTTTTAACACGGTCAGCAGAAGACAATCAACGTTTATTTTCAGCAGAGGCTGTTGACACTGTCAGGACCAATTTTGATATGGACGATTGTTGAAGTCTGTTACTAAGGATTTAGATGATTCAAGTGAAGTAAGGACTATGCTCTCCTCAATTTGCAGTGTCCTTTTCAATATCGGAACAAACAAGTTGGAAAGACCATTTAGTAAGGATATAACAATATCCAAGCATCACAATACGATTATATCACGATATAAGCCTCATGATACGAGCTTTGTCATGATGTTGTGGGGTGGTTGGCGATATAAAAAAAAAAAAACAAACAAAAAAAAAACCCACAATAATTTCTAAAAAGTCACACTATTGTATTTTTAAAAAAGGCTCATGACATTAGAACAAAAAAAAGCACAATATTGTGTTTTTTACAGAAGAGCAGTGACAAAGAAATAAACTTGGTCAATGATTTTATTGTCATGTGTTCCTATTGGATCAGCAACACAAAGTATGATGGTCTATGGAGTTCACAGTGCTGTGTTTGGCTGACGCAAATTAAAAGTAATGTTTTTGACAGAGATAGACTGCTTTTAACATCGTAACATGACGACGACGATATGGCAATTTTAATATCGCCGTGATTGTTACACACCCTTTCAATTAGTAAGCTATGCTTCATAGTACCTGATTTGACATAAGGCTGCACTATTTGCTATTTTCTGAACCTGAGCCGTGATTGGTCGTTACCTGAGCCCTGAGCAACTGTGATGTCATTTTCAGTCGCCAGCAAGTGGCAAAATGGTCGCCCGCTGAGATGGACAAAAGTGGGTGGATTTTACTGCTTAACTCATATTCCACAAGGGCAATATTAATCAGAATGCTGTCTTTAGACTAGTGGGGCCTACCGAGAACATATTATTGTAAAAAAAAAAAAAAATTGGGGTTGACTTCCCCTTTAATATATAAAACATAATTTTAAAGGGTATCAATTGACCCTGATTCATTAAGTCACACAGCAATGTACAGCTGTGTCTCATCAGCGTAGTTGATGCTGTGTCTCCTGATGATGTCCCCAAGGGGAAGCATATCAAGATGAAAAAGTATTGGGCCTAAAATTAAACCTTGGGGACCCCCACATATAATTTCATGAGTTTTGCAGGAAGGTGTATCCTTACTAACAAACTGTGAGATTGGAATGAAACCAGTTGAAAGCAGCACCAGAGATGCCCTACCAGGTTTCTATTTAATAAAATGTGGTGATCTACTAAATCGAAAGCAGCACTTTAGATCCAGTGGCACCAAGACGGTGAGTCAGCAGTGCACCTGATACCATTTACAATCCTTAAAAAGAGCCATCTCTGTACTATGATTCATCCGAAAACCAGATTGATATTTCTCTAAAATAATATTTGCATTTATTGTAATTTAATTGGATGAAAAACCCTTTCTCTAAACTCTTATCGAAAAATGACAGATTGGATACGGGCTTGTAATTTTTGAAAACGCCGGGGTCCAAACTGCTCTTCTTCAGAACGGTCTTTATGACCACTGTTTTATAGGCATCGGGGAAGACACCCCTGTCAAAAGAGAGCAATTGCCTATATTTAAAGCTGGTTGCTCAAAGAACCCATCAAATGTCTACAGAAGTGATGTTGGAATTGGATCTAAAAGGCAGGTTGTTGGATTTACCTTGGAGAAAATTCGACCAAGTGTCCTTGCATATTTTTTTTACCGTGATGGGATTTGAAAAAAAAAAAATTGCAGGATTTTAGTTGTTCACATGTCATATTGAACGGTAAGTTTACTTTTCTCCACCTCGTCTCTGCACTCCTGCATTTTCTTTTTGACTTCTTGATCACATCTTTTCTCCATCTTTTCTCCCCAAAAAAACTATAAAAATAAAGACCACACCACTGTGGTTTTTATTTTTACAGTTTTTTTTTTAAATAGTTGAAGGAAAAATGTGAGCAAGAGTGCTCTTTAAAATACTCGATAGTATTTATCAATTGAACTTGATTAATATAACTCGTTTTTCACAGATAAGGAAGAATTTGGATTTTTTTTGTGTTCTCTTACCTGTGTGTATGTGTATCCACAGGGTTTGTGTGTGAATATCGCTAATTTGCCGTTACGATTATGCTGCGATACGGCATTGACTTGCTACCAATGTTTAAAAGACGAAAGAAAACAATAAATGAATACATCGATAAATCACTTGTGAGTCAAGGTCCCACTCGATCTAGAACTAAACCCCAGGCCAAAGTTGGACAAATTTGATTCATTCATTTCAATTAAAAGTTTATTTCATGATCAACACACTTCCAACATGCCATATGAATGGCTCATGCTATGTTTGTTTGTTTGTTTACGTGTTTATTTATCTTGTTATAGCAGACGAGGTGTGTCCACCTTACCGACAGCAAGCTCACGTTTGGTCAAGAAAGGCACCTTTTATGAGTCCCACAATGGGGCTTAAATCCATCAATGTGTTTATGCTACAACTGTATCGGCAAATAACCAATTACTTGTGTCCACATTGTTCTGATTTAGGATACGTTATTTCTTTTTTTCATGATACTGCCTCGATACATATATGAATTGCCACTTGTGTCATGTCGTGTAAAAGGAGCCTTTTTGATACGTAACTTTTTCACCCAGCAACATGCTATTGAAAAACGTACCTGGAAGCGGGCAGAGCTGTAGAGTCTTTTCAGAGAATCCCTAAACGTTAAGGTTGCAGGGTACTGCCCAGTGGCAGGACCCAGTTCATCACTGTCTACGTGCAATTCTTCATCCTCCCACTGGACAGGACGCTCATCTCCCACTGTGGTGAAATATCTCAAGTAACGAGCCATGACAGTCTCTCGGGGGGGACCAAGGCTAGACAGACGAAAGTGCAGGTAAAATGCATTTTAGACCTCATCTAGGCTCTCATGTGTTTTAATGACTCAGCGTTTCGTCATGTTAGACAATCTTAGTGTACTTCTCTTTTTTTCCTTTTACTTTTTTCTTTCTTTTTTTTTTAATCTTGCAACATGCTATTGAGAAAGCCATACACTAAACAATCTTTTAACCCCATAAAGCCAACCAGACACCAAATATCTGACCAATTTAAGGATGAAAGCAAGCAGGAGGGCATAATGTGATACCGATGCGAAAACAAATCAAATCGCCTTTTTACGCAGAGCAACAAGTTCGTGGTTGTTGCACCATTGCGAACTAGTCGACATTAGACTTTAAAAGATGCGCACAAGTTGAGAAACACGTATTGACTATTAGTCGGACAAGTAAGTCGAAACAAACGTTTAGTTGACGAAAAATGCTTTTATTTCTAGCATTGCGTCGAAATCGAAGGTTACATTAAATTAGCTTATGAAGCAGATGTCTGATTGTTTTTCACGTCTGTAGTTTTTCAGTCTCAGGGGTAGCCCAGCTACGAAAAAATAATCATGTAAGTATTCGTCGTTTATTTTTTGTGTTCGTGTTATTTGAAGAGGACTCTAGTTTTTTCCTCCGACATCGCTACATTCTTTCGTTAAATTATCTCTTTTGCGTAACTAACAATACGTTGTAGTTTCAGATGAAAGTTAAAACAAAAATCAATATTTTGCTCACCGTGTCCTCACCGCCGATGCATTCACGAAGTTGCACGACGCTCTGCGAAGAAAACACAATCCCTACAAATTTCAAACGGAAATCCGCCAGTCAGAAAGTCAGTCCTCACTGACAAAGTCGAACGTATCCGTATCCGCTTACTTCCAGTCCTTCCTCTCGACAAACCCTGAGCTATCCATATTCCGAAAACGAGATACAACCTTTGGGAAACTGAGCTGGCTGAGAAACGTAACTCGCGACACATGTTAATGATGTTTATTGACATCTGTTATATGTGAATAATGTGAATATATATATATGTGTGTGTGTGTGTGTGTGTGTGTATATATATATATATATATATATACATACATACACACACACACACACACACACACACAATCATTCAATAAATATTGATTTTAGGTGATTTTTTTTCAGCATAAGGACTTCTAATACAGATAGAATCTTACTCCCCCACCCCCCAGCACTGTCACAGACATTTGAGCACAAGCTTCCTTATTCCCTCAGCGTAAAAATCTTTGGACTGATGTCTCAGCCAGTCGCTCACAACTCTTTTGACTCCATTGTCACTTTCAAACTTGGTGCGAGCTACTGTGAACTGCTGAGACAGGTCAACAAAGACATAAAGAACAAACACAAGTCTTGCATCATGACAACGCAAGGCCTCACACAGCAGCCCAAACGGTGCAGACCATCATCAAGCTGGGCTTCCAGCCCACATTTTGCACCTTCAGACTTTCACCGGTTTGGTCCCTTAGAAGCGTTCACGAGAGGCGCAAAGTTTGAAAGTGACGATAAAGTCAAAAGTGTTGTGAGTGACTGGCTGAGACATCAGTCCAAAGATTTTTACGGCGAGGGAATATGGAAGCTTGTGCACAGATGGCAAAGTGTGTGAAGGTGCTGGCAGACTACATTGAAAAAAAAAAAACAAGTACGATTCCATCTGTACTAGAAGTACTTATACCGAAAACTTCACCTTATTTATTGAATGACCCTCATATATAGCCCGACTCACGTCATATAGTATTTAGAAAACTCAGAAATTTGGTTGTCCAAGGTCTTGAGGTGGTACAGGCCAAGTTTGAAGTCAATTGGATGAAACCTCTAGGACATGGACACAAAAGTATGACCCCGGTAAATGTGTAAAAATTGTCCACAATTAGTCATTAAAAAATTAATAACTCACTATTTGTTCATTTTAGCATATGACTGCGCTGGACATTTTTGTCTGTCTTGGAATACTACACGTGGCTGACAATTTTTGTAGCCCTAGTTCAAATGTACAAGGCATTAAATTTGTTTTTCCACTTAGGTGGCACTACAGAGACATTTTTATTTTTGTAATTATGCATAATGACTTTAAATTATCAAAATATTCACCAGGAGTTTTTTCAAACGTGACCCCTATGAAAAGCCGAAAATGGGGCCAAACGTGATGAGATTTTCTGCATATTTAGACTCTTAAAAGTAATGTTGTTTTCATGGTGAATAGCGCGTTACCATTGCAACAGCTTTTCACGAAATTTTTTTAAAATCGTGTTGCAACACCCTGAAGGCCAAACAATCTTGCGAGCAAATATGGAGGTAAAACTGGTTTGCCCCCTGGCAGAAAAAAACATTACAAAAAAAACATATTTCCTTTCGCCAATAGGTGGCGCAACTACAACAATAAAAATAAATTTGCAGATGTCATGTTCCGCTCTGTTTTGTTTTGTACTTTGTTTTGTTTCAGCACCAGCTGGAGTGTGGGGCGTTACCCTTCAGCGGTACACCTGGGCCCGATCAAGGCAATCTAGTGGTGGCCTACTTAGGACACTGACTTCTTGTCCCCCTTGACTATTGCTCTTG
Organism: Hippocampus comes; assembly: GCF_001891065.2. Taxonomy (NCBI): domain Eukaryota; kingdom Metazoa; phylum Chordata; class Actinopteri; order Syngnathiformes; family Syngnathidae; genus Hippocampus; species Hippocampus comes. The sequence continues at coordinate 4,528,162 of NW_017805139.1, read as the reverse complement.
TTCACTGCTTTTGCCCAAGTGCCATTTTTGTACACCTCTCGTTCTTGTTCCGAGTCACTCTCCTCGTCATAGAATATTTTGGTCTGTACTTGCTAGTGATGGGTCCATGAGGCCTCATGAAGCGTTTTGACACACTGACACACTGTGTTGTAGTGATGGGTCCAGCAACACCGATGCGTCGACGCATGCGGCGAGCTCACAGAGCAATCCCCGCGTCGGTGCGCATACTGCTTCAGGACAATCACGTGATCAGTGCATGAACTGCGTTGACACAGTCCAGGGGGCATCGACGCCGCAAAAGCCCACCAAACTGCGTTTATAAGGAAGTGCGCCTGCTGATGCGATGCGGCTGCCGACGCGATCCAAACCTCACCCTTGCTTGTGGAAGTACATGCATATTATGTAGCAGGTCCCAGGGAAACGCAAATTGTCCGGCGAGTGGGACCATTTTGATCTCCTTTTGGAGAATAAGATTCAAATCTCCTTGTCTCACCAAGTGCCTCTCAGATTATTGACATGTCTTGTTCCATTCTAATTCAAATCCATTTCAAGGTAACTCTTAGTTTGCTATTCACATATTTTATTGCAGGTGAAATGTCGAATTTGCCATACCGAAATATCATATACCAACAAAAGCACCTCTGCCACTACATCTGGCATGTTACTAATCATGATTAGTTTGATTTTGGAAACTGTTCTAAATGCCAATTTTGTTGGGTTTTGTTTTTTAGATGGCCTGTGACAGCATCTGGATGATGAGGTGGGGAGACTGGGAAGAGGTGCAACAGCCAATGCTATATCTGAGGTCCAGCGATAGATACCTGACAGAGGGCAATATTGCACAGAATCAAGGCCCGCTGTTGTATTGGAAGGACCGAAACACTTCTTTTCCAAACCTTTCCCACCTCGCAAAGAAGTTCCACTGTACGCCGGCATCATCTGTGCCATGTGAGCGCGTGTTCTCCACAGCAGGGGAAATAGCATGCAAGAAACGCAACAGACTGAAATTCAAAACATTGTAGCATCTTCTTTTTCTAAATAAATATTTGTGAAGACAAAGCCCACAAGCATCCTCATTCACATAATTTTCACATTATTGAAACATATTGAATGATACAATATGAATGCATGGATGTGAATGATATTGTACACACTTTGTCATCAAATCAGTCAGTTGAGTCTGTCGAGTGGGTTGCCTGCAGGGATTGTGGAAGTCCAGCAGATGTCAGTGGTCAGTGACACAGTATCACCACAGTAGTGATGGGTCCATGAGGCGTCATGAAGCGTGTTGACACAATGACACACTGTGTCTTGAAGCAGTGCACGCACCGACGCGGGGATTGCTCTGTGAGCTCGGCGCGTGCGTCGACGTATCGGTGTTTCTGGACCCATCACTAGAACCTGCTAATTCATAATTTTTGTGTGATTGAACCCACCTCATTTCGTTGTGTATTTCTCAGTGATCATTCTGTCCTTGTAATTGGCAAGTGCTTTCTGTTCTCATTTGGTTTTCCTGGCTTTTTGTCGCCAGCGCCTTTCATTGACCACTTTGTCGGTCTCTCGCTTTTCTTTAAATAAACCTTTTATTGCCATTTACTTTATTCTGCGTTTGTGGGACCCACACTCCTTTGAGTCTGAGTCCAGACCTCCTGTCAGTAGAAGTCTTAAGGCCTAGACTCATTAAAATGTGTAAAATTTGAACAAGATATGTGGGTCAAATTACAGCAGTTTTTGTAGTCAACACAATGCCGAATTTTAAGGTACATTCAAAATGCCAGACTTTGTGTCAGGTTTAGCATATGATTCCAAGAGACTTTTTGTGTTGTTCTTGGGCTGTTAAATATGCCACCAGTTTTTTTGTAGCTCTCTACAACAGGGTCATCTTTGTGAAAAAATTATGGGAGGCGCTAGTAAGCTACATTTTTTTCATTGCACAAGAAAGAAAATATTGATGGGTTTCATGATTAAACCCTCAAAATCAGAGTTATTTAATTGAAGAATGGCACATTGCCACAGCAACTGCATTTCGCAAAAATTCTCAAAGTTCATGTTGCAACATCATCAAGGCCTAAAACTGGTTCTTAACCTGGGTTTGATCAAAACCCAGGGGTTCAGTGAAGCGGTCTCAGGGGTTCGACTGAGCCTCTGTCACGGAGGGTAAGACACACGTGAATCAATATGTCAATTAGTTATGACACACCTGCTTGGCCATCACTGGCTGCAGATGATCACATGACATTGCTTGTCTAATCAGTGCTGTGGGAAATTTAGTTCGCTTTGTAGTCAACGTGCGACTGTCGTGATAGTACGTCGTACAATTTTTAAAAAAAGTATACTTATCTCTTGAACATACATGGCAATTTTCCGCCGTTTTATTTCTTAAATTGATCATTTTTGTGAATCGTCTAAATCCGTTGAGAAAAATTTAGGGGCGGTCAGATACCTTATCGTCGAGTTTTCACGAGCTCTCCCGAACAGTCTCTCTGTTTTCCGTTTGTAAACAGCCCTGCGATTGTACGTGTATGAAAGCTTCAACTAATCAGATCATTGAAGGCATTATTTGTTGCGGGAGTCTTAGCTCGATTAGAAACATCCCAGCGATTGGTTAACTACAAGCGATTGGACCAATCAAATTGCATGTAACATATTGTTTTACCTGATTCATGG
>NW_017805139.1:4524523-4524797 GCF_001891065.2 Hippocampus comes | reverse complement strand
AGTGGCGATCTTGGGATTTTTTTCTGTTCAATTTTCAAACTGTGTAAATTTAATACACTTCATCTTCAGCATGTTTAGTGCCACTTTTGTAAGTAACAACGCCCCGTCCAGGCCACGCCCCCGACAAGGCCACGCCCCTTCCGCTTTTTTCATCACTCGCCATTGCCATGTATGCTTGAAATGTTATTTATTTTTATTCTGTTTTTAATAAATGCATGTTTTTAAATATCTTGAATTTGTATATATATATATATACACACGTGTGGGAGGAAAT
>NW_017805139.1:4522381-4523154 GCF_001891065.2 Hippocampus comes | reverse complement strand
TTGTCAGTTCGAGGTTGCCATTGGCTTGTGGTATACCGAGGTACTTGTAGCTGTCCTCAATGTCTGCTATTGTTCCTTCAGGGAGTGAGACCCCTTCAGTGCGGACTACCTTGCCTCTCTTAGTTACCATCCGACTCCATTTCTCAAGCCCAAATGACATCCCAATGTCACTGCTGTAGATCCTGGTTGTGTGGATCAGGGAGTCTATGTTGTCCCTTTCGCTCTTAGCATACAGCTTTATGTCATCCATGTAGAGGAGGTGACTGATCGTAGCTCCATTTCTGAGGCGGTATCCATATCCTGTCTTGGCAATTACTTGGCTTAGGGGGTTCAGTCCTATGCAGAACAGCAGTGGGGAGAGTGCATCACCTTGGTATATGCAACATTTGATGGACACTTGGGTAAGTGGTTTGCCATTGGCTTCAAGTGTGGTTTTCCACATCCTCATCGAGTTCGCAACGAAGGCTCTTAGGGTCCTGTTCACCTTGTACAACTCCAAGCATTAGGTGATCCATCTATGTGGCATCAAATTGTAGGCTTTCTTGTTATCAATCAAGGCTGTGCACAGGTTGGTATGTCGTGACCTGCAGTCTTGTGCGACTGTTCTGTCAACCAGGAGCTGATGTTTGGCTCATCTGGTATCTCTACCAATGCCCTTCTGTGCTTCGCTCATGTATTGATCCATGTGTCCACTTATCTTAGCCGCAATGATGCCTGACATGAGCTTCCATGTTGTGGAGAGACAGGTTATTGGCCGATAGTTGGATGGGACT
>NW_017805139.1:4518965-4521128 GCF_001891065.2 Hippocampus comes | reverse complement strand
GGGTTCGGTGAATGTGCATATTAACTGGTTGGGTTCGGTATCTCTAAGAAGGTGAAAAACCACTGGTCTAAAAACACTCCCGAGCAAATATAAGGTAAATCTTGTAAATTCTCCGGGAGAAAAACATCAAACAATAAAAGTCTAAAAGGTCGAAAAGTCACAATATTCAACGTAGAACATGAAGAACGTCTTGCGGCTTTTCTGACATTTTTTCAGTTTGATTCATTCAACTGGCTACATGTAGTACATGAAAATGTAAAAAAATGACATTTCACATTGTTTCGCTATTTGTACAGGGTCAAGAAAAATAATCTGACACATTTGTACGTTAAATAAAAGGCAAATAAAGTAAAGAAATAAAAAAGTGTTTTAATTTTCGAAAAGTACATATAATGCCATTCTGTTTCATTATGTTTTAAAAATTAAATGGAGTTCTGGCGGTGTGAGGTGAAGATCGTGTTTCGAGCTAGTACGGGATCATGTATACCAAGATTGAGGTGCAAACGGAACCAACTATGTGGTTGAGCGGAAAGAGATTTCAGCTGTGCTGTATGTTGCACATAGAGCATGTCTGACAATAAAGTCGACTTGACTTGACTTGACTTGAAAGTGCGATACTCACCTGTCCAATTCATGGCAGCAACTGAAAAAGGAAAAGAAATGAACAACAAGGGCATTATAAAGAAACAAAGCAAAATGGCATTATATGAAAAAAATTGCATTTTAAGTACTTTTTGAAAATAAAAACACTTTTTTTATTTCTTTAATTTATTTGCCTTTTATTTAAATTACAAATGTGTCAGATCATTTTGCCTGACCCTGTATAACAAAATATTATCATATAGATGTTTTCACGATGTGATTATTTACATATATGTGAAATTTGGGAGTTTTGGTAGCTTGTGCCCCCTGTTCTGGAGCATTTTCTACTTTGTGGTGAAAGAATTATTAAACACAAATTTTGATGCCTCACCACCGTCTATAGTATTTCGAAAACTCCCAAAATGTTATCCCAGTTGTTGTCCCAGGTCCTGGCCAAAGGTTGAATTCATTCAGATGAATCCTGTGAGACAACGGTCCAAAAGTATGATCCGTGTAAATGTGCAAAAATACTCCAAAATTGGACAAAAATGGCTCTGTTCCTGTTAATTTTAGACAATGGCTGCAATGGACATTATTGTACGTCTTGGGGTACTACGCACACCTAACAGGTTTTGTTGGCTCAGGTCAAACGTACCATAACCTTATTTTGTTTGTCAACTTTAGGTGGTGCTATTGAGCCATTTTGTTTTCATGATGACAACTTTAAAATCTTGACATTTTCACCAGGCCTGATAGTTTGCAAATTTTGGTGAGTTTTGGTGCATGTTCAGAACCCCAAAAATGTGCTTCATTCGAAGAGCAATAAAATAAACACATGACAACAATAATAATAATAACAATAATAATAATAATAATAATAATAATAATAATAATAATAATAATAATAATAATAATACATCCATAAATTTTCTTATCCGCTTATCCTCAGGGTGAGCTGGAGCCTATCCCAGCTGTCTTCGAGCAATAGGCGGTGGACACCCTGAACCGGTTGCCAGCCAATCGCAGGGCACACAGAGACAAACAACCATTCGTGCTCAGACTCACACCTCGAGACAATTTAGCGTGTTCAATCAGCCTGCTCTGCATGTTTTTGGAATGTGGGAGGAAACCGGAGTACCTGGAGAAAACCCACACAGGCACGGCGAGAACATGCAAACTCCACACAGGGAGGCCAGAGCCAGAACCGAACCCTGCACCTCTGCACTGTGAGATCAATGCGCTCACCAGTCGACCACAATGCTGAATAATAATAATATAACAGTGGCGGGCCGTGCATTTCAAACTTAGGCCTTCAGTGACGTCACATATTATGAACACAATACTGTATAGGCTCGTCAAGCAACACTTAATTTCAGGAGCATTTAAAACGATCAAGTATGCATTCACAATTAAGAGCAGGAAACTACATTTACAGATAGTCAAAAATAAAAAGATGATTTAAAAATACGAAATAAAATGCCACCCAAATTACGCTGTGTGATCTTAAACAAGTCTGTCCAATAAATTGCGCAATGTCGCAGTTTCATATAAGACACCAACCAAACAATAACAAAACAAACT
>NW_017805139.1:4508787-4518322 GCF_001891065.2 Hippocampus comes | reverse complement strand
CTCTAGCAGAGCGAATCCAATCTTTTTTTTTTGTTTTTTTTAATCTTTATTGAACAAGTCAGGATACAATTCTCAAGAAACAGAAAAGGCACTAATCCAATCACCGAACGCGCATGGCCAGTCTCTACGTAAGGCCCTCGAGCTAGCCCTAGTAGGCGTACGAGAACAAGTCAGGATACAGGATACAGATCACGAGTGTCAGACTCGTGATCTGATTGGCTATTGAAACCTGACGGTGCCCGTTCATTTACAGCGCACAGGGGCCTGCTCTGTTTAATCTGAAGGCCCCGAGCAAGTTTAATTAACCTGGCAACACAAACTAGATGAAATATGATTGGTTAAAAACTGTACCATAATAAATAAGTTATTTTTCGAGTGGCTTTCAATGTTATTTAAAATAACAGCCACTCAACTAAGTGGAAATAATATGATGTAAAGAATACAGAGAATAATTTTGTTTACATATTTATGAAAATAAAATAACAAATTTGTGTTATTCTCAGAAAAGTAAATTTACTTTTCTGAGAATGTTTAGGCCAGCAGAGAAGGCCTTGCTGGCCCTCAGGGCCCGCCACTGTAATATAATAATGCCATGTTTAGACTTGTGAAGGTGCATAGGACATATCATTGTTCAGAGCAATTTCAGGTTAACTTCCCATTAAAAGTAGGATAAAACCAAGTCGGCTTTGGAATTTTTGTTCAGTTTTGTACTTGGGAGTGTTTTCAAGTTGAGTTCAAAGTCTTTCCAAAGTTCTCACAACTGGGCTTTGGCTTGTGTGTGTTGGAGGGGAATGAGAATTGAAAAATGCAAAGTGACAGCTGACAGATTACTGATTGCTCGCCCTGAGGTAAAACTGGAAACATCACCACTTTTTTTAAGCGAGGAAGCAAAGAACATAACATCTGTTTGCCTGTGTGTGTGTGTGTGTGTGTGTGTGTGTGTGTGTGTGTGTGTGTGTGTGTGTGTGTGTGTGTGTGCGCGCGCGTGCGTGCGTGTGTGTGGAGAGATGGGCTGGAGCAAAATTTGGGAAATTAAGAACATGCACACTCCACACAGGAGACATGCTTACCTCTGTGTGCTGCCCTGCATGAATCCCCCTTGCAACACACAAACACACACACACACACACACACACACACACACACACACACACACACACACAAAGTGTAGATGGCAGGATGTGTGGTTGTGCGTGTGTCAGACAAGACCCTACGGCTTAGGATCTGCTGTTGCTAAAATGTGTCATCTGCTGCTAGCAACAAAGTGACAGAACTAATGTGACCTGTGAAAAGGCAACATATGATGCACAAGAAACATCTCATATCCTGTCATTAAAAAAAATCATAAAAAAAAATCAACTGGCAATAATGTTGCTGATGAGCGGCAGATGTGAGGCTCAAGAGATAAAGAGTATCAACAAATTTCTTTCTGCTGGTAATAAATCCACAATATCCTCCTGATTGTGAATATTCTTAAGAATGACACTGAGGGCTCAATTTTCATTGACAGGCGCACATGCGGTTTGTGTAAAATCTGGCACATCATTTTCGTGCCAAGGCAAGTCTATATTACCGTGCGCTTTTCTGTGTTTCCGGTGGACCAAGGGCATTCTTTTTAGTGAAGACTTGTTTCCATAGATGGGGGACTCGAGCCATATTGCTTGATTCCAGTTGCTATTTTTTAGGACTTTCAACTTACTTGCCAAAAGCCTGGGAATGACTTGACTCAACTTGGTTTCTAATTCACTGGACTTGATTTAGACTTGAACTCCATGACTTGACAAGTCATCGTGTTAATCGTTTGAAAGCTGCATTTTTAACACAGTTTGCATTCTGTGAAAGGAAAGCACAAAAGAAAGAAAGAAAGAAAGAAAGAAAGAAAGAAAGAAAGAGAAAAAAAAGTGGAGGTTTGTTAATTCACACCAGCCTGGCAACTCAGTCTGTTTTACTTGTTCGTATTAAGCCACGATGGTGCCACAGTCGGCAGCCATCGGTAACAGCTCTTCAAGAGCTTTGCTTTTTGTTGTTTTTGTCTTTTGTTTTGTCATACGGTGTTTGTTGTCCTTTGTGTGTTCCTGATGTGGAGTGTTTGCAGCGTTTTGGCCATGACAATCACCGAAGGAGAAGAATCCGTGCTTGGTGTTTGCGCCTTCTCGACAGCACGCATGTACCAGCACTGATTTGCATTGGGAGGAATGTCAGCGCTATTTGACTGTCGCCACTGGACAGCCCCGGGGCGCTTGCGTTTTTTGCGCCTGTAATGGGCAGCATTTTTCACAGCCCTGTTTTGTTCAGCGGAGATGATGGACAGTCTGCGTTGGTGTGGCTGGATGGACGTCTTGTGGAGCCAACAATGAGGAGAGGATCATCGGCGCAGAGCGTATTTGGAACTGAGAGTCGCCGCTTGGAGTTGAAGCGGATTTACATCGGGCAGAAGTGAACCAATCTTTCTTTTCGACAATGGTCGCAACAGCTTCTTGTTGACTTTCAAACTTGTAGCAGACGTGCACATTTTGAGCCTGATGTCTCTGATCCACTGGTGAAAGGACACTTTGATTCTCTCCTCTTTCATCTAGTACTGCTTCATACAACAAAGCGAATGCAGCAAAAGTGGCTAGGATTGCATAACTGTCTATGTCGTATGTGTTGTGTTGTATTATTTTGTTATTTTATGTTAACTGTTCTGTGAAGCGCTGTGTTACAGCTGCAGCTGTTGTGAAAGAGCGATATAAATAAAGATGTATTGTATTGTACCATATTAAGTCTCAACGTAAACACCAACAGTTTGTGAGCAACTCTGCAAGACCATTAATTTGAATGAATGGATTATTTTGTCAATGACATTGCCAAAAATAGCAAGGCAAAAAACGTATGCTTTGCAACTCGCAGAATGCAGACACAACGTCAGTATGCTTTGCTACCACGTTGGCACCAATTGCCCCCAGTGTCCATTGTAATAATGGCCACCAAGAAAAATATTAATTCTGGTAATGAACACAATATGTGGCTTGTTAAATTGAGGAGTCCCCACTGAGCTTCAAAGTTTACTTGGCACCTAAATTTAAAGATATTTTCTTTCAGGAATAAGCAAGCAATGATCTCATAGACAGTGAAACACTTTCTAAAATACTGTATGAATTTATTTCCACCAACAGTAAGTAAGATACATTATTTCTCTTGTGTTCCTCCTCATAGACCTGAAGGGTGAACTGAAGTAGCCTGGCCCAAGTTATGGCGCTCACACCAAGGTCAAGAGTCAGGACGTCAGTGACCCACAACCACCCAGTAAGCAGTGTAATAGAAAATGTTTACATTGAGCTACCTTTCACATGCACACACAAAGACATTCCACTTGCAAAAGAGAGCGTCCCAAGACAGACAGACTTGGGGAAGTGGCCTCATTTGCACCAAGTCGAAATGCCGGACATCGATGCAGATGTTGGACTTTTGATAGGATCAAATGCTCACAAGGCAATGGAACCTTGGGAAATCATTCACTATGTAGATGAGGGTCCCTTATGCAGTCTGTACAATCCTAGGGTGGCCCTTTGAATAGAAACAACTCTGAAAACGAACGCATTGCTTCTGCAAACCGCAAATCATTGTCAGAAATTGAACCATTTTAACCACAACTTCTCAAAAAGGTGTCAGAAGAGTGACATAAGATGTCACAAGAGGATGTACACTTCATAGTCGCTGTCAAGAATGTTGTTAAAAAGCTTGAAGGTCATTAATGCACAGGCCTCACTCTTAAAGCTCAGTCTGTCAAACTACCTAAAAACCATCACTTAGATGAGCAGAGACCATAAAGACCCAATAAGACAACAAATACTTTGACAAGGGGTCCACAGCACACAGAAATGTCAAAGAAGGAGACATCGTCACACAGACAATGCATCCACACCCCATAAACCCAATGACCCTGGCTCACATCACCCACTAGAAGGCTCTGGGACTATGCTCTTCATCTGTTAACAGAATGCAACATTGCACAACTCGTTGACACGAGTTAACCAAGGCAAAGAAAAAAAAGTTTTGTTTTGGGGTTTTTTGTAATGCTTATGAATTGGTGTCAGTAAGTGGGGACTTTTGATTGTGTGTTGGATTTACTACCCTATTCAAAGGGCCGTAAAAAAACGGAAATAACTGAACACTGTTTGAGTGACGTTGATACGTTTTGCATGGTGGTAGTTGTTGGGAGGACCCCAAAAAGCAGGGAGGCAGGGAGGAGCAGAGTGGAGTGACCAAGATGTATTTAACAAAATTGCAAACAAAAGTACACAGGAGGAACTAACTCAAAAACTCACTCAAATAAAGTCCAGAAATCTCAGGAAACAAAGTAGCAAACAAAACCTAACACAGAAGACAAAACATGACACAGACACACACATACAAAAGCAACAATGGCCCGACACCGAGTGGTCGTGCCGGGAGTCCTTTAAAACAAACAAACAAACAAAAAAACAAACAAACAAACTAATGACACAATGACCAACAGGTGTGCAGCTGCAGGCGGAGCCCTACAGTGCCACTTGTTGGTCACAAACAGAACCACGACAGACGTAACTACATAAATGAAAGGAAACTCTGCTCTGGATGCTTAAAGTACAGCTATGGAGCAAAGGAGGAGTGTCATCGCCACTTCTGCGACAACTGCAAGAGCAAGCATCCTACAGTCCTTCATGATTACAGCAATAAAATGGAAAAGTCTTCTTCATAGTTGGGGTCAAATCATGATATCACTGCAATATCACTCAGTGTCACAGCTCTGCCATCCTGGTTGATCTTCCAGTTACCAACACAAAGGACTGCATACCGGTGAATTGCACTTACATTCCCACTTGTGAAATGGCCAAGTCATGGAGTCATCTCAGAGAAATAGCAGAGCTTCAACCACTGAAAGACTGTGAGGTTACACTTCTGATTAGCGACACCTGCTCTAGAGCCATGGTGTCAAGGCAGGTCATTTTGGGAAGTGATTAGGAACCTTATGCTGTACGGACGGATCTAGGATGGAGCATTGTGGGGTGCTCATCTCAAAGCCATGATTCATTGAACATAAGCCGCCTGTGTCACAGAATAATCGTAAAGGAGATGCCTCCTGTAACGCCTGCTGAAGCTATTCGTATTCTGGAATTTGACTTCAAGGATGTAGTGAAGACATGAAGACAGTATCACAGGATGATACCATCTTCCTCAACAAACTGGAGAAGGGAATATGGAAAAACATGCACGAACACTATGACATGCCTTTGCCCTTTAAAAACAGGCCCATATTACCAGACAACAAAAACTCTGCCAAAATACGCCTCAACCACCTCAAGAGAAAACTGCAATGGCATGAATGGCATAAGGAACAGTATGTAAAGCTCACCGAGGAAGTCATTGAAAAGGGAGATGCAGAGCAGACCAAGGATAATAAGATAAGATAAGATAAGAAAACCTTTATTAGTCTCGCAATGGAGAAATTCCCAATTCACAGTAGCAAAGTTATGAAAGGAAGAAGGAGAACAACATGGGAGTGAAGGTGAGAAATGGTACATTCCCCATCACAGTATTTGCCATCCAAGGAAGCCTGATAAGCTCTGTGCCGTATTTGATACAAAGGCATAAGTTTGAATGATTATCATCTCTCAGGACCTGACATGCTGAATATCTTGAGCGGGGTCCTCATTCGCTCTCATAAGCACCCTGTTGCACTGCCGTGTGACACTGAGAAAATGCTTAACCAATTTCTTGTGGATGAGGGCGATTGCAACTTTCTGCGCTATCTTTGGTGGAAGAAAGGAGACTTGAACTCACCTCCCTCTGACTTCCATATGAAGGTGGATTTGTTTGCTGCAACCACGTCCCCTGGTTGTGCAAACTTTGAGTTAAAACACCTTGCAGAGGAGAACAGTGACCTCCACTCTAAGGATTCACTGTTCATTCATGAAATTTCTATGTTGATGACGGCCTTACAGGTATTGACAGTACCAAAGATGCCATTCAAATTGCCAGAGAAGCATGTGAGCTTTGTGCCATGGGCTGTCTCAGACTCCATAAGTTTCTGTCACATTATCAAGATGTCTTAGAAAGTATACCGCCTTCTGAATGAGCAGTCAATGTGACGAATATTAATCTCTCATTTGTTAACCTGCCACTTGAGAGGGTTATTGGGATCCAGTGAGATGTGGAGTCTGACCATTTCCAGTTTCATGTCAGCTTCAAGGAACGGCCTGCGACATGACGAGGGATCCTTCCTGCTCACAGTGGCCTCCCTATTTGTGGCACCAGTTCTACTCCAAACAAAGATCATCCTCCAGGAGATGTGTAGACTGGGATGATCCTCTTTTTGAGGATCTTCAACCAAAATAGATACAGTGGAGAAATTAGCTCGTGCAACTGCATAATGTTAACATTCCCTGCACCTATGCATCTGCTGGATTTGGAAAGGTCTTGAAAAGAGAGTTGCATCATTTTGCAAATGCTGGCTTGAAGGACTATGGTCAGTGTTTCTATTTGAGACTTCAAAATGAAAATGGTGATGTTCACTGTGCATTAGGTGTCAGAACATCTCGAGTACAGTATCACCTTTAAAACGTCACAACTGGTCTTGGAACTGGAACTGGTTGCAACTGGCAGCTGCGGTTGTGTCTGTTAAAATGAGCAACATGCTCAAGGAGGAGCTGGCATCTACTGATACCGAATTTCTTTTTTTTTCTGAACTGACTCCAACGTGGTCATAGGTTGCATAAAAAACAAAACCTGGCGATTCCACACCTTTGTGGCTAACTGAGTTCAGAAATTTCACCTCAGTTCAACCCCTGAGCAATGGAGGCACGTCCCAACTAGTGAAAATCCTGCTGACCGTGCTTCCAGGGGCCTGAGTCCGAATGAGCTTCTGTCGTCCACCTGGCTCACTGGACTTAAGTTCTTGTTGGACAAGGAAATTAAACTACTAATGGATGAAATCCCAGACTTAACTATTGGAGATCCACAAGTCAGAAGTGTTACAGCACGAACTACGGAACAAGTAAACTGATTGATCGTTTGACCAAGTTCTCAACCTGGTCACAGGCTACTCCAGCTGTTGCACGCATTTTACGACGCAACAGCAGCAATAAATTAAATAACCTTACCATTGTAACAGTATGTGAAGAGGCAGAACATTGCATAATTAAAAATCTCCAGAAAATTGTGTATCAAGCAGAGTTGAAAGTGTGAAGCAAAGGGAATTCCCTACTATCTCACAGTCCACTGTACTCTCTTGATCCATTTCTTGATGGGAGAAAGGTTATGTAACTCATCTCTTCCCATCTACATCAATCATCCAGCAAACATCGCAAGAGCTCATCAAATGACGAAGATGATTATTGGCCATGACCACAAAAAGACAAAACATCAAGGCAAAGGACTCACAATGAATGAAATCATGTCCAACGGCGACTGGATTCCAGGCATCAACAGGGCAGTAGCGTCATACGTTCATCAGTGTGTCGCCTGCAGACGGCACTGGAAGCCAACCGAAAAGCAACGGATGGTTTATCTGGCTCCTGAATGTGTAGAGCCATCACCCCCCTTCACTTACTGTGAAATGGACTGCTTCGGCCCATTCTTCACAAAGCAAGGAAGAAAGGAAATTAAGAGATACGGTCTTCTCTTAACTTGCCTCAGCTCCCGTGAAGTTCATCTTAGTGCTCAATGATATGTCTACCGATGTTCTCATCAACGGTCTCTGATGTTACATTGCCATATGAGGTGCTGTTCGACATATCAAGTCTGATCAAGGAAGCAACTTTGTAGGAGCCAAAAATGAACTCAAGGAGGCTTGAAAGGAAGTGGACGTAGATCGGTTCATTTATATTTGTTATTGTTTCTTTCATGCTGTAGCTCTTCCACTGTGTCCAAAATGGAAACAAAACCTTTGTGGAACATCAGTCCGCTACACCATTATCTGGCTGGGTTAGCTTAAATCCATCCATCCATCCATTCATTTTCCAATCTGCTTTATCCTCAAAAGGGTCGCAGGCGTGCTGGAGCCTATCCCAGCCGTCTTCGGGCAGTAGGCGGGGGACACCCTGGACCGGATGCCAGCCAATCGCAGGGCACACACCCAGATGAACAACTATCCATGCTCACACTCACACCTAGGGACAATATAGAGTGTTCAATTAGCCTGCCATGCACATTTCTGCAATGTGGGAGGAAACCGGAGTGCCCGGAGAAAATCCACGCAGGCCCGGGGAAAACATGCAAACTCCACACAGTGAGGCCGGAGCCGGAATCGAACCCCGCAGCTCTGCACACTCCTTTGTGTCTGGCTCTTGTAATTCTCCATCTTCGTATGTTTGTCGCAGGTCTGAATTTTGTCTCACTTTTTTTGTGTTCCATTTGTATGATTGTGATATTTACCTGTCTCCCACTGGCTTCCTTTTCCTTCAAAAGATAAATTTCACACTGCAGTATCGGAATGTGCAACAGCGTGGATATTCAGATATGGACTGTGGATTTACCGGCTGTAAGTGATTTCGATATGATGGCTCTTGAAGACAAGCGTGGAACAGGGGTTTTACAATACGGTTACACAGAATGTACAATATGGGTCCATGGCTGTCACAGTTTTGCGGAGCCAGGCAGCGCAAGAATTCTTTCCCATTTCTTTTCAGTCACTGTAATTGAGAACTTTTTCGATACCCTTGGTAATGTCCACATTATTTTTTCTTCAACATGTATACATGTTTAGCTTTGAAACCTATATGAATTGTTCTCTCTGTTCCCTCTAAATTTCCATGCGTCTGAGCCCTCCATCCATCCATCCGTTTTCCACCGCTTATCCGGGGTCGGGTCGCGGGGGCAGCAGCTTTAGGAGGGAAGCCCAGACTTCCCTCCCTTCGGTTAGGTTAGTGTATGAATAACAAAATACGCTAAACATGAAATATACACGTAGTACTGTATCGGGGCGCGCCTGCGGGGTCCCCTGCCAGTGGGACATGCCCGGAACACCTCACCAGGGAGGCGTCCAGGAGGCATCCTAATTAGATGCCCGAGCCACCTCATCTGGCTTCTCTCGATGTGGAGGAGAAGCGGCTCTACTCTGAGCCCCTCCCGGATGACCGAGCTTCTCACCTTATCTCTAAGGGAGAGCCCGGATACCCTGCGGATAAAACTCATTTCGGCCGCTTGTATACGGGATCTCGTTCTTTCGGTCACGACCCATAGCTCGTGACCATAGATGAGGGTTGGGACGTAGATCGACCGGTAAATTGAGAGCTTTGCCCTTTCGCTCAGCTCCTTCTTCACCACGACAGACCGATACAACGTCCGCATCACAGCAGACGCTGCACCGATCCGTCTGTCGATCTCTCGCTCCCTCCTGCCCTCATTCGTGAACAAGACCCCAAGATACTTAAACTCCTCCACTTGGGGCAAGATCTCCTCCCCGACCCGGAGAGGGCACTCCACCCTTTTCCGACTGAGGACCATGGTTTCAGATTTGGAGGTGCTGATCCTCATCCCAACCGCTTCACACTCGGCTGCGAAACGCTCCAGTGAG
>NW_017805139.1:4496143-4506377 GCF_001891065.2 Hippocampus comes | reverse complement strand
AACAGCGCTTGCACAAAAAGGCAAGTGAGGAAAACTAGTCTCGAGAATACAAACGAAAAACAATGTAACAACTACACGCAAGAAAAAGCCAATTCACAAAACAAAGCCATACATACAAGAACAATGTTACCGAGGGTATCAAAAGCGTGAACACGACGATGTCTATAGCAAAAGCGGTCTGAGAGCATGGAAACAGCAAGGCAATAAACAATACTCCGACACAGATGAACTGAAGCAGAGTCCTTAAATACAGAGTCCCCTAATGACTGGATTGGCAGCAGGTGTGCACCGAAGACCGCACATGCCACCTGCTGGTCAGACCAGAAACCGAACCGTGACACACGGGTGGTGAGCCCGTGAGAAGGGGGACCCACGTTGCCTCTTCGGGCTGAGCCTGGCCGGGCCCCATGAGTGTAGGCCCGGCCACCAGGCGTTCGCCAACGAGCCCCGCCTCCAGGCCTGGCTCCAGAGGGGGGCCCCGGTGACCCGCGTCCGGGCAAGGGAAACTGAGATCCATTAATTGTACTCATCATAAGGGGTCTTTGAGCCGTGCTTTGTCTGGTCCCTCACCTAGAACCTGTTTGCCATGGGTGACCCTGCCAGGGGCATAAAGCCCCGGACAACTTAGCTCCTAGGATCATTGGGACACACAAACCCCTCCACCACGGTAAGGTGACGGCTCACGGAGGGGTGCGTCTGAGCATTCACACAAATTCCTCAAACATTCCTTGGACCAGGGTGAGCAACATCAGACATGCAAACTTGCGATCATAACAAGGTACGTGATGGAGTATGTTATGAAAAAAAAATAAAATTACCTTTATATCAAAATAGAACCGATTGAAACGAGATTTATGACACAAATAAAATGGGCTCAAATTTATTATTTTAGTTTTAGCACACAGGTTATTTTCAGCATAATTAATTAAGCCAATCTGTATAACTATGGTCCCACATTGTCTACTCATAAATGATGGAAAAGGTGTATTCCTAGTCATCTGACCTTTGAAAAGCACAGAAGAGCCTCTTTGAGAGACTCGTAATCTATGTCCAGGTTTGGACTTCCTGAATGGAGCGTTCGGTGCGTCACCTGCAGCCCATGGTGAGTATGAGTGAATGTGTGTAAATTTCTGCATCAGACTGTCCTAAAACAACTGTGTGTGCACCCGCGGTCGCACTACTGAACTCTAATGGAGGTGTGAATAGTGTGGTGTCGTGTTTGTATATTAAAGTGGGGTGGAAATGAAGGAATGACACGTGTGTGTTGCACGCCAGTGTCACTATGCGCTGCGTGGGTGAGAAAAGTGTGCAATTGCTCACGCGCGCAGCTTGGAGGGAACATTGCCCCTGGAGTGTCTGTTAGTAATGGCATGCATTTCTCAACCTGAGCCTCATTCTATGTGAGGTTCTTTTTCAATGTTGTGTCTGTACTTTAGGTCACGCACAGAGCCAGGCCTTCTATCACCCTGTCCTCACTTTCACCGTCATCTTGCTCAACGATCAAATTCCTTAGTCCTTTTCGATTTTCTGCCCATATCACCCACAGCCAATGAAGGTTTCATAGGCATTTTCTCCAAAGATGGAAATGTACAATTCTGACCAAATCTCAGAGTGATACCCTGTATTTCTTGAGAAAATATTGGCATTTGTCATACATGGGACCAAATCATCCATTGCTCCAGCAGTTGCCCATAAGTCTTGCCACTGAGATGTTTTCCCTTTTTTCAGTATTTCCATTTTCACAGAATTTACATAAACCTAGGAAAAGGCAGATAGACAGACAGTGATAACAGTTTATCAAGAGTAGTAATAATCAAAATAATGATAATTATAATGCTAATCATAATGATCATAATAAATAATAACTGGTCAAAAAAAATGTTGCCTTTATGCAAGCGCTTGTTTTAATCTAATTTTGGGGTGCTGAATCGAGATGTGACTTTTTTTCCCTATAAGTTCTAATTTTTTGCAAATCAAAATGTAATATTTTGTGAGCAATACAACATTTTTGTAAAAAGATATTTCTTTCAGGGTTTATAGTTGGCCCTATAAATCTTTGATCAAAATCTTAAATGAATCAGTTAAAAGAAACAATACAAAATTAAAAACAAAATTAGGCAGAATGCAATTGTGTCTAAGTGATGTTGAAGAGACAGTTATTTCTTCTGACAATGTAAAAAAAAGTATTTTGGAAGACAATTTGGAAAAAAAGTCTTTCCCGCTGTTGTTGTTTTGAGTAATGACACAAAGTATACCATCTGCCTCCACTTTACGGTAGAATGTCAAGGGCCAGCATTTGATTGCAGCCTTGACCGGATCAGGGAGCCTTATTTTGAAGGATTACCGAATCAGCCAGCTGTTTTTTGTAGACACGTCACAAGGAAGCAGTGACAGCTCAGATGTAGGCTGAAGTGACAGCCGAAACTGTCAGCTCGATAAGAGTTTTTTTCATCACAAAAAAAGACCATTGTCTGAAAAAAAAGAAACCTTAAACCTATTTCAACTACAGTAATAAGAAGACAAGATGAACATCATAGCACTACCCATCAGCAGCTTTTTCTCCAATTTAAAAACCTCAGCTACACCGCCAGCACCTCCAGCAGAAGAGTCTCCAAGTGATGCCAAGATTTGAGTAAATATGTGTACTGTTGTAATCTCCGTGTCGAATATGTGAAGTATAAATAAGGTTTACATATTTTAAACATGCTGGTACCCACATAGACATACATGAAAATTCCTTGGCGGGGGGCGCATATCCTACCTCACGGTTTTCACTTTTTGTGAGGGGTTTCTGGTCCCCATTCATTGAGAAAAACGCGGGATTACTGTAATATACTGTAGCTGCTTGTCATTGGCAGTGAGTGAGTTAATGGGTAACCTTGCTTTAAACCAGGAAAGTCAAACATACGGCCCGCGGGCCGGAACCGGCATGCAAGGAGGTTCAATAAGGCCCGCAGGATAATTTAAAAGTGAAAAAAAAAATGCATAAAAGACACAGAATTAATATTTTTAATAAGGTGCAATTCATTGAGTATCCGCAAGGGGACACTGTTTTGATCAGAGAAGAAGACAACAGCAGCCTCAGCCCGTCACTGAGACAGACCCATGACAGCAGACGCTATCAATAGCACTCTCACATTTACACATTTAATAGCACTCTCCTTAGTTTGTAAGGTGTAGGCAGGGATTACATTTAGATTTTATATGCACGTGTAAATGGTTTAAAACTTCCTTTCTTTATAAATCTCGTTTAATCTTAAAGTGCATTACTATATTTTTCAATACCAATTACTTGTTAAAGTTTGTACAATGAGTGGGATCAATTGCAATGCATATTTGTGAATGATAAAAGTGAATTGCACATTTGTCGAAGGAAATGTAAAGTGCTTCCTGAAATGTTTTGTAAAAGATTTGTTCATTAAATTTCAACATTTTCCTCATGTTCTTGTGCTTCTTTATACCAAAACAAAGGGAAGACATATTGTTTTTGTTATTTATAGCAAAGTTTGGTATCATTTTAATGGTCCGGCCCACTTGACATCTACCGAGGCCGTATTTGGCCCACCATGTGAAATGAGTTTGACACCCCTGCTTTAAACTGTATGTCATGCATGTATGGTGTTCAGAACAGAGAAATGAGGCCACATCCACGGATGCATGCGCGCGCACACACACACACACACACACACACACACACACACACACACACACACACACACACCCATACACACACACACACACCACTAATAAGGATGACAGACCCCCCCCCCAAAAAAGGCAGACTCCCACCTATCTTCGGTTATGAAATTTGTCACTTGATTGACATACAGGGCAGCCAGTCATATGCTAGTTGCATGCCTCACTGCCTATATTGTATCTATGGGTTCATGCAGTTACGCAAGCTACACCAATATATATTGTGCAAAAAAGGAATTCCAAGCGTATTTTTTAAATGGATAAATAAAGGGGATCAGTCATTTGGACTTGGTAATTTTATAAGTAGCTCGAATGCTGAAAACGTATGGGCCCATCTTGAAGACAGTACATTCCCATTGCTTTATTCGGTGCTTTTTGCCTTTGTTGTTAATCAGCTGTTGTTAACTATTATTTTCTCTTCTCTTGGTTTCGATTTATTTCTTCAATTGTCAAGGCTCTTCACTCCAAAACACATCTGTATCTTCTAATTCATCAATCCGTTATCCAAACCGCTAACAGTCGTTGGGCGTGCTCAAGCTGATCCAAGCTGTCTTTGGGCAGTTGATTGAAAACTCTTGAATCCATCTGCATGATTATTAGAGGCATTGGTTTTTATTTTTAACTCTAACCCCATGAGTAAATCACCTGCAATGGTGGGTTGAAGCTCATTTTTCAAGTGCTGTAAATGTCTGGACTGACTGACAGAGTCATGACTTGGCTACTCACACACCGATATTAACACTGCGGTGAGTTTGGTCCACTCCCTTGCCCTTCACACGCTTGGAATAGGTGGGAGTTGATCCGGTATGATTTTACTTACTTACAGTATTTACAATATGTGCTTAGACAACTAATTCCATTCATTGAAAGACAGGCTAATTGAAAATGAAAGACGTTTTCTCCGAGCCATATGAATTCCACTGTCACTCTTCAAACACACACACTAACTTGGAAAATATAATGCCAACACACAATTAATTATTTGCCTGTCTGTGTACTGAATAAACTAAACAATAAAAGTGTAGACGTGAAAAAGTGGAAATAGAGAAATAGAGTGACATCCTGGAAAGCAACAACCATACTTGGTCATCTGGTCTGTCTTTCTTTCACAGAGAGCCTTGGAGGGTCAATAAAAATGTCCTTTATGCAGATTTGATTGTTCTGAAAGGATCCTTGTCTGCTTATCTGCCACTCAGAGATAAGCCACAGTAATTCACTTACATTCCCGATACTTCAGATAAACTCTCTTCTGGGAACACAACAACAACTACATAAAGAGGCAGGAAGACAATCACGCTATCAGTGCACAATATGTTGTTTAAAAAATTACCTCCTATTGCCCCTGTCTCATTTGTTTTTTCCCATTAAACGTGCTTTCAAAGTGTAAGCACCCTTTTAAAATTGCCAGCCTATTTTCAGGTTAAACTGATAACCGTAAATTCCGGATTACAAGCCGCTACTTTTTTTCCACACTTCCAACACTGTGGCGTGTAATATGAAGCGGCTTTTTATTTTATTTTTTTTTTCCATCGCGGGAAAAACATGGACCAATAAAATGAATAAGTCTTTCACTGAGGTCCAATGAGATTGTATGACTAATCACAACTTTCGCTCTTTTTGCCGTAGCGGGGGGGAATGTGTTACTCTGCAACAGTCGACCAATAAAATGAATGAGTAGTACACAGGGGTCCAATGAAATTGTATGATTCCCGGTAATCACAACTTCCTTATTTCAGTCTTTCTATTAACCCTGATCAACATGGAGAATACCAGACGAAAAGCATATGATGCAGCTTTTAAACTAAAAGTGATCACTCTGGCAGTTAAAGGAGGAAATCGAGCTGCTGCGTAGAAAAAAAAATAGTGTGTTTCCAGTAACCCGACCGACCGAGAATTTCTACGTCGAAAAAAAACTTCACGGTCGGCATTTTTTTCAAACAACCCTCTACCTTTTTGTGTAGAGGGTTTACATCGGTGCAAACTCTCGCTATATTCACGTTGAGCGCGTGCGTCGTTTGCCCTGTCGTCTGTCAACAACATTGAAACATGGCGGCGGCCGCGATCTCCGATGACAGTTTAAACCGCGTTTTCTGTGTTACAGTCGCGTGCTCGCACCGTAATGTTAAGAAAACAGCATCCATTGATGTATCAAAAAAATAAAGCGAACTATTTGATGAACACCACGGGCCGAGTAAAAACCGAGGGCGGAGGAGGACGGCAGAGGCAGCGGCACGCCCCGGCCCCCTCGAGTCCGGAGCGGGGAGAAAACTAAATCGGCGGTGGCGCCGGCCGCGGAGCGGCGGGTCAATGTCTTCTTGTTTTATGGTTATTTTGTTTAAATTTTTGATGGGGAAAAAAAAAAGATTGAACAAAAAAAACTTTGTCCGACCTTCCAACCCTATGCTGAAATTTCTTGTTACCGGAAACACACGAACTTTTTTGTTTGGCCTAATCATGGCATAGACGATTCGATGGTGCGAAGGTGGAGGCTCCGGTAAAAGGAACTGAGCCAGTGTAAAAAGACAACCAAAGCTTTTAAAGGTTTTAAAGGTGGGCCGTCGTGGTGTTATAGATTCATGAAATGGAAGCCTGTCTATTAAGGCACGCACTACGTTGTGTCAGCAGCTCCCTCCCAATTACGAGGACAAACTTGCTTCGTTCCGCACATTCACACAAACAAAGATAGCGGAGAATTCCATCAGCCCAGATGAAATAATAAATATGGACGAAGACCCTCTGACATTTGATTTGCCTCTCACTCGGACTGTAAATAAAAAAGGTGACTCCCCCGTCATACTGAAAACAAGTGGCCACGAGAGAACACATTTTACCTGTGTTTTGAGCTGCGCAGCATCGGGCCTAAAGCTGCCAACGATGATCATTTTTAAGCGGCTGACTATAGAAATAATTTCATATATCTTTTCCCATTTATATGATTTGCATTATTCTATTTAAAGCTAGTGGGCTGCAGTATTTCTCCTCGTAATTACGCAAATGCGCATCAAGAGCTCTCTTTGTCTGGCCTCTTATGTGTTTCAGCGTAATTTCGTTGTGCAAATGCATTTAACATGCTCATAAAAATATGGAGATTATTTTAACCTTAAGAAATGTTGCGTTTTTTTTCTGCCAGGGTTCAGCGGGGCACCACGTCAGCAGCCTCACCCGGAGGCTCCCGGCGGCAGGGACGCAGAAGCAAACCCCCGCCTACTCATTGGCCAGCGGTTTATAGTACGGTGCGGCGCATATAATTACAAAATTGATTTTTCTTCAGAAATCTGAGCATGCGGCTCTTAATCAGGTGCGGTCTGTAGCCCGGAATTTACGGTACTTTCTTTTTGGTCCACGTGTCTACCGAAATACAGCAAATTTCTTCTTGAAGTTGTTCCGTCATCCAACAAAATATCAATATGATGATTTATTTACCTGAATAAAAATCAACTTGTGGCACGGTGGCCAACTGGTTAGCACGTCGACATCACAGTACGGAGTTGCAGGGTTCGATTGTGGCTTCGGCCTTCCTGTGTGGAGTTTGCATGCTCTCCACATGCCTGCGTTGGTTTTCTCCGGGTACTCTGGTTTCCTCCCACATTCCAAAAGCATGTATGGCAGTTTAATTGGGCACTCCAAATTATTGCTAGGTGTAATTGTGAGCGTGAATGTTTGTTTCTCTTTGTGTGCCCTGTGATTGGCTGGCAACCAGCTCAGGGTGTACTGCCCGAAGACAGCTGGTATAGGCTCCAGCACGCTCCGCGACCCTCGTGAGGAATTCTTGGTGCAAGACAACATGGAGACAAGCTGATATTTTTGAAAAAGAATTTTTAAGCCTGGCGACCAATTGTTTGGCTCGTCCACCTCACAGTACAGAGGTCGTGGGTTCCAATCTGGCCCTGGCCTTCCTGTGTGGAGTTTGCATGTTCACCTGCATGGGTTTTCACTGAGTTTTCCGGTTTCTTCCCACGTTCCAAAAACGTGTGTGGCAGTTTAATGGAATACTCTAGAATCTAGAGTCTAGATTCTCCCTAAGTGTGATTGTGCGCGTGAATGGTTGTTTGTCTATGTGTGCTCTACGATTTGCTAGCAACCAATTCAGGGTGTACCCCACTTCCTGCCCGGAGACAGCTGGAATTGGCTTCAGCCCGGCCGTGACCCTTGTGAGTATGAGCAGATTGGAAAATGGATGGATAGAATTTGCAAGCCTTTGGCAAAATGTTTTACTGTTACATACATACAGTTGTTCTTTCAACATAATAATCACAGCAGTGGGTTAATTTACTCCAAAAAGACACAACTTTATTATTTTCAGATTTTTTTTCCACAAAAGAGAATAACGACTATTGTTTAGATATATGAATACCTTGTGAAGAAGGGTTTGTTTAAATTGATGTTTTAATGTATAAAATGAACCATCTCATTCTGATAATAAGGTAAGTTTGCACATAAAAAGAGAAGTAGCTTGTTCTGATATCACAATTTTTTTTTTTTTGGTACATTTTGGAAAGCCATGTTGGTTTTATAATAAAATCCAATGAACACAAAATCTATAGCTTATTTGGAGTTAACTACAATACGTATACCTGTATGTCATTGTTAGTATTTTGTAATATGCTATTGAAATATCTTCTTCATCAAACCAAATTGTATCGTTAAAAAAAGCGATATATCGCTTTGTGACCGTCCCTGGGACAGAGCCGTCCCGCCTATTTTGGGGATGGAGGACAGAGGACAAGAGGTTTTTTTTTTTTTTTTTTTTTTTTTAAAAGAACGTGATAAGCAAGGATAAAGTGGGTTCTCATACGTCCCCGTAATCGTCCTTAACCTGGTCAAGTGCTGACAGGCGGCCACTTCACAAACGACGGACAGCTGGTCTTCCTCAAGGGTAACATGTATCTATGGGGGTACCCCACCTGCAAGGGGCAGTTTGAAGAGGATAAGCAGCAGGGTGCCCAAGCACAAAAAAAAAAAAAAAAAAAAGACAAATGTTATTTTTTGTGTGTGAACTTGTTTTTTTAGTTTTTGTGTATAAAGTGGTCAACTTTTGTTTCACAATAAATGTGCGAGCCTGTTTAACTGCTGGCATTAAAATAGTGGAAAGTTAAATTGTAATTGGAGGTCCCGTTAGCCTCTCTCCCACGGCGTCATTTTTTTTTTTCGGGCTGCAGTGGTTATGTACTACTTGGGTCAGCTTGCCACATAGGGTGGGGGGGGGGGCAGACTTTTTTGGCCAAAGGTCGACTTTTGAAGCGACTCACCTCCCGCAATAGACCCGATCACGCACGTGCAACCATATACACGCACGCACGCTGGCGCCCAACCATGCACACGTGCGCACATGCACGCACGCACGCCATGATGAGCAACAGCTGGAACGGTACCTAACATGAACAAAACCGAAACACACAGATACACAAATCATCCCCCCCCCCCCCATTTACTCCTCCCACCCCTCGTGGTCGACTTGGGACCAGTCCGCTGGCACCCTATCGATCATGATCGACTTATTGGGCAGCCCTGCCTTACATGATCAGGGCTAACTTGCTTAGCAGCTTTGCGCTTAGCGCCGTTGTTTGGGCATAAGCGGTGACCTAAAGGTCAAAATTCAGTTGTCATCTAACTAGTTGCCCTGTATGTCAATCAAGTAACAGGATTGATGATAGGCTGACATCATAAATTCTGCTGTACTTAGCGCCATTGTTTGAATGGCAACACCACTGCCGAGGCGTTTTCGACACTTGCTGTGAAAGCCCCGGAGCCGCATTGAACCAACCAAAGAGCCACATTCGGCTCGCGAGCCGCGGGTTGGCCATCCCTGGTCTGTGTAGTTGTCAATGCTATGTTCGGCTGACAAAAACTCAACACTTCATATTGTTACGTGCTCCTTGATCTGGAGATTACCGTGGGTTTTAGACATCGGTGGCCAAAACATTCCTAATTCAAATTAAACAGGACTAATAAACTAACCACCCGAGGATGCTGGAACTGCACAAATACAAAATAACCTGGCCTATTTAACAGATGTGGCGCTTTTAATATTATGACATGACAACAGCGAAATTGTGGCAATTATGGCTATCAGAAAGAGTTTCAACTCCCACCTCTGGCACAACTCCCACGTCCCAGGGGAGGTGCAGGTCATTGTGTCCGAGTTGATCAGGTTCCGCACCTCCATTATTGAGGCAGCAGATCGGAGCTTTGCCTGTCAAGGCGGCAATCCCTGAACCATTTTTAGCTTGTGGGACTCCAGAAGCAGCTAACAGGTACCAGCTGTGCAACTGCACGCAGCTTCGACGGTTGCCGAGGCAAAAGCTCAGCCACAGGAGAAGTTTGGTGGAAACTTGAGGAAATTCTAGTCCACCATCCGGTGTCTCAGCAGAGGGAAGCAGTGCACCATCAACAGGTGTATCGTGGAGATGGGCTGCTGCTGAAGTTGACTCAGGTCATCGTGAGATAATGGGGAGAACACTGCGAAGAACTCCTCAATTCCACGAGATTTTGTTGGTGATTATGGAGTGTGTGTGTGTGTGTGTGTGTGTGTGTGTGT
>NW_017805139.1:4489620-4491009 GCF_001891065.2 Hippocampus comes | reverse complement strand
GGAGTGATCCCGGTGCGAGCACCACCGCCGACGCCGCCGCCGCCGGGCCCACCAATCCGCCGGTTGGCTCTCAGGGACGAATCCCGCCGCCAATGTCCGACCAATGGGCCGACCGCCGCTGGCTCCCCTCTGGACAATGCCCGCTCCCAACGACGTCCGTCCGGGCCGCACTCGACAGCGGTTCCGCCTCTCAACGTTCCGCGTAATGTTGTCTAGACAAATTGTACTATTTACAGTTGCGGCAGAGAGTTGGGGGCACGCGAAATGTTTGATAGTCGAGGCGGAGACTTGGGGTGGGGGGATGAAATGTTTTCTTCTTCCTGGGGGGAGGAACAGAAAATTATTGAGAAGTACTGCCTGAGAGTAATACAGTATTACTCTGTGTTCTTCATTTTGTATGCACAAGTCAAAGTAAATAGTTCTTTTCACTTATTGTGTTAAAGTTGGGGTGTGTGTGTGTGTGTGTGTGTGTGTGTGTGTGTGTGTGTGTGTGTGTACAGGAGAAGTTTGGTGGAAACTTGAGGAAATTCTAGTCCACCATCCGGTGTCTCAGCAGAGGGAAGCAGTGCACCATCAACAGGTGTATCGTGGAGATGGGCTGCTGCTGAAGTTGACTCAGGTCATCGTGAGATAATGGGGAGAACACTGCGAAGAACTCCTCAATTCCACGAGATTTTGTTGGTGATTATGGAGTGTGTGTGTGTGTGTGTGTGTGTGTGTGTGTGTGTGTGTGTGTGTGTGTGTGTGTGTGTTTTTTGCCCAAAGATCGACTTTTGAGCGACCAAACACCTACGATCGACCCGATCGCACACATGCAAGCATATGAACACACACACACGCACGCGCGCACACACACACACACACACGCAAACGCACACG
The DNA here is from genome assembly GCF_001891065.2 of Hippocampus comes. Taxonomy (NCBI): domain Eukaryota; kingdom Metazoa; phylum Chordata; class Actinopteri; order Syngnathiformes; family Syngnathidae; genus Hippocampus; species Hippocampus comes. The sequence goes on along the minus strand of NW_017805139.1, from coordinate 4,490,130 downwards.
CGCACACACACACACACACACACACACACACACACACACACACGACCATGCACTCGCGCACATATGAAGGCACGCCACAACGAACAACAGCCTGAGCGCCCAAACATAAATGAAACCTAAAGACACAAACATACAAATCTTTTTTTTTTTCCCCCCATTTCCTCCTCCCATGCGTTGCGGTCGACTTGGGACCAGTTCACTGGCTCCTGGTCGATTCTGATCGACGTATTGGGCACCCCTGCCTTAAAATCAGAGCTAAATCGCTGACTAGCTTAGCACTTAGCGCAGTTGTCTGCGCATGAGCGGTGATTCGATCATCTGATTGGTTGCCCTCTATGTCAATCATGTAACGGGATTGGTGATAGGCTGATGTAGTACGTTCTATGTATTAAGCACTGTTGATTTAATGGCGGCGCCATCGCCGAGGCGTTTTTGACAATGGTCGTGTGAAAGCCCGGGAGCCCATTGAACCAGCCAAAGAGCCGCCTGCGGCCCCCCACCCCACCGGGC
>NW_017805139.1:4480087-4489398 GCF_001891065.2 Hippocampus comes | reverse complement strand
GACGAATCCGACAAACTTTTTTTTTTGCCATGAAAATGTGGACCACCCTAATATATATATATATATATATATATATATATATATATATATATATATCACTTAAAATAAAATTTCTAACTCTAAAGGGGAATACGAGACTATAACATGGTCAAAGGGCCCAATCCGTTTAAGAAAGGTAAAGGCGACCTTTAATATTCAGTGAGCCATTTGCTTAGTCATTTATATTTATTTCACAAGGCTTTCTCTCTGTTAAACCGTAATAATTTTTGTTATTCAACATTTTTATTTGAAATTTGTGGTTTGGTGTTGTCTTGAACAGATTAACTGAATTATTATGTCCTGCAGAAAATATTGCTTTAGCTTTTGGAACGGTTTGGTTTTCGTCAAGGCTTTTGGAAGTGATTCTTCACAAAAGCAAAAGGTGATGTTTGGCTTGACGCCCTCCAGTCATTAAATTGTACCCGCGGCGTGCATGTCAAGCTGAGGTACAACTGTGTGGACTTTCTCCGTCGCATTAATCGGGCTTCGACTCCCCGTGAGACGCTGGCTGGAGTCATGAATTTAAGGGGCCAAAGATTCGTTGGCAGGAAGCCAAATACGTTCTGAAGCCGTCCGTGTCGCATGCGGCTCGCGAACCGCGGGTTGGCCACCCCTGATATAGTTCAATTAAATCTGGTCAAAAAATGTTTCACTGAGGATTTAATATTTGTTTAAATTTCAGGTAAATTGATACTGTTTGAATATTTTCTTGTAGACTAAAAGCAGTTATTATTTTTTGTCACTTGTCTACATTTATTTATTTTTTGTTTTCTTTAAATGTTAATAAGGATATCATGTTAAAGCAGAGTTTTAACAGTTGTTAGTTAGTTAGTTAGTTAGGATTGCCAGTGCTCTGCATTACGGTAATCTGCCGCCCGCGAGTGGCGTTAGCCACCTTCATAATAAAAGCGCCTCCACTAATGCATAAACATGATTTGTTTGGGTTACAAGAAATTAATAAAAATATAAAATAAGTACTTTATTGTTTTATCGTTTATTGAACATATAGAACATACAATACAAAAACAGATTGACAAAAGTGAAGGCAAGTAAAAATTGGGGGAGGATTTGGACCAGAGTGGTCAGGTTGGATAGCCGGGGGGCTCTAGTTATCACCAGACCTACAGACCCCACGGGATAACGAAGGTTTATTTTTTTAAGAATTTTTTCAAAACGGTCGAAAATGTCACCATGTTAGGCCCATGAGGGCTGTAGGTCTGGGGGTAACTCCGTAAAGGCCTCTGAATTTGGAAAATATGCCCTTATTATGATAAGGTCATTATTTCCCTTATTATTATAAGGTCACATTTTCCCTTTTCAGAGGCCTTTTATTCCCAAATGCAACATCGGATTCGGACCAGAGTGATTGGGTTCCATAGCTGAGGGGCTCTAGTTACCCCCAGACCTACAGCCCTCACGGGATAACGAAGGTTTATTTTTTTATTATTTTTTTAAAAACGGTTAAAAATGTCCACATGTTAGGCGTTCAGGCCAACTTTTCAGGAATAAGGTCATATTTTCCAATTTCAGGTGTTAGATAGCCCGAGGGCTGCAGTTACCCCCAGACCTACGGCCCTCACGGGATAACAGAGGTATTTTTTTCAATCATTTTTTAAAAACGGTCGAAAATAACCACATGTGAGGCATTCAGGCCAACTTTTCAGAAATCAGGTCAACATGCCAGTTTTCAGAGGCCTTTTATTTCAAAATGCAACATCGGATCCGGACGAGGGTGGTCTGGGTGGAGAGCCGGGGTGCTGTATTCCTTCTTTTAGGATGTTCTAAAAATGGGCGAAAAGATCAACATGTTAGAATGCAGGTCATGTCAGAACGCAGGCCACCTTGTCACTTTTCAGAGGACATCAGATCCAAATGAGGGTGGTCTGGTTGGATACCTGGACTGCTCTAGTGTTCTACGGGTCTGGTTTGATTAAGGGATAACTGAAATTCATTTTAAGAATCTTTTGAAATCAGGAGAGGAGCTCAAAATGTCATATTTGAGAGGCATTTTAATTGGTAATGGAACATTCGATCTGAATGCCAGTACTGTGGTTCTATACCTGGCGTGCCCTTGTGTGTCGACAACCTGGTGTGGTTGCGCAATCACCCAGATTTATTGTTTTAATGATTTTTTTAAATATTAAGTGAAATTGATTTCGAATTATTTTTAATATCAAGTGAAATTGATGTAGAATCACCATTAACTTTATTTTCTATCTCCACTTGAGAACGCTTATTGGTGCTGTTCTGAGAGTTCTTTTCTTCCTCTGTGAATCTTTACCCGACAGCCAAGAAAGTACTTATTTTATATTTTAATTAATTTCTTTTCACTCAAACAAATGACGTTTATGCATGCGTGGAGTCTCTTTTATTTTGAAGGTGGCCACCGCCGCTCGCTGGCGACAGATTACCGTAATGCACAGTATTGACAATCGCAGTGGCGGCTCACTTGACTTCGATTTTGCGAGTGGAGGCTGGTTTGACCGCAGTCGTGTCTGTTGATGGGACGCACATCCGTGCAAGTGAAGCAGCAAAGAGCGCAACTCAATCCAGTGCTAAAGTCCGTGTGGGTGAAATCCGTCAACTTCCAAACAAAAACATCATGATTTTCTTTGGGATTGTTCTTGTCCTTCTCTCCTCAGGTAGGTGAAATCATTCCATTTTTACTGAAAGCGAGATATGTTGAAGCGCGTGTGTTTGCAACTTTACTCATGATAAATTGCATTTCATTTGATCTGTAAAACGTGTTGACTCTCCTGTTATTTTAGCTGTCTGTCATTGTTGAATATCTAAATGGACATGAATAGCTACAGAACAATATACATAATTTGTGGAGACCCTCGGCAATTGAGTCATACATTTGCAGAGGCAGGATTACTTCTGATCAATTAACTCAAAATTAAAAGGCGGGTATCCTACTTGTACAATTCATAATGACTTTAATTATTATTATTACGAGTCGAGATTAGATTACCTTCCCGAGCCGTGGAGGAAACTTTCTATTACAGTTCAGCCGGAGAAATATACTGCGTGCATGGAACAGACTTTGTGATTTTACAAAATGGTCCTGACAACTTTCTTTTTTCTCATGAGCAAAATATGGCATTATGATGAATCCACTTTTAGAGTGAAAACGATGTGAAATTAGATTTGAGTATAATGAAATTCATATAAATTTAATTTGCCAGTTTTTATATCGCTTGTTCTCTTTCCGTCTGCTCCCAGGACGAGCGCCAAACGATGGGAGGAAATTATTATTCCGAGAAATATTTTATGCATTTTAACAGCTGTTTACAAAGAAGCCTCAGTGATTGCGCGCCCGCCTGCTCCGTGACCGTCACCTTCTCCCCTGGCCCCCGCGTCCCCTCACACACGGAGAGATGCGCTCCAGTGCGCGGCACCTCCAGCAGGTGCTGGACCGCGAGTGTTTTCATTTGAAACGTCTGAGAGTGAAACATCAAAAGGCACAAAAAGGAAGAATCGCAAAAGAAAGAGGAGAAAGGAGGAAGATTTTGTAGGGATGAAAAACAGGTTTTTAGACGTTAAAAGACAGTCAGTTGTATCATGTATCAAAAGGAGGCTTGCGAAGATTCATCCATCCATTTTCCGATCAATGGAGGGGGGAGGGGTCTTGTTTGCTGGAGCCTATGCTGTCTTTGGCCAATAGGCGGGAGAACACCCTGAACTGGTTGCCAGCCAATCGCAGGGCAAACATCATACCTGTCAACCTCGGCTAATAGCTGCCCTTATAAATGATTACGATTCCCCTTACAAAGCAACAAAAACCCGTACAACGGTTTACCGCGCATGCGCACATCATGCTTTATCAATCTGACCGTACGCAGCGATGAAAAAAAATATACGATTGAGGATTACTTTTGCTGGTTTGCTGTGACAATAGTAGCGATTGACGATGGCATTGTCGTTGGCTACCAGCAGGTGAGACGATCTGGATTTGAGCCAAAATGGTCTTTGTGAGATCGGTTCACAATTGTTTTTTTTAATTATTATTTTTCCCTGTATAAAAGTTGTAATACCTGTACGCCATACATGATTTGAAATGATAAAAAAAACGTATAAAATACGGGGAAAACGTACAAGTTGACAGGTATGAAACATAGACAAGCCATCATTCGCACCTTGGGACAATTTGGAGTGCAAGTGTCAAATTCAAGGCCCGGGGGCCAAATCCGGCCCGCCACATCATTCTATCTGGCCCACCAAAGGAAATTGTTTGCATCAACTTCATTTTTCTTGCTAAATACCGAAAATGCAAATTGTCTTCACTTTTAAAAAATATTGACATATTGTAAGCATTTCTTTGTGTCTAAGCCCTCTTTAACCCTTTAAGGGACAGCGGTTACTGCAGTGGACAGATTATCATGTGATCAGGTTACAGGGTACACGAAAGGGTTCAAATTAATGTAGCATTGGAACAAACAGATTATTGGTTCTCTGATTTCAAAACTAGTCATTCACAGATTTGTTGTGTGTATGAGACAACCATGCATTTATTTGAATTCACACTGTGAACTTCAGTCGGAATTGCCCTCAGTCAGAAACCCAAACTACAATGTGGCCCGCGACCAAAATGAGTTTGACACCCCTGATTTAGAGTTCACTTAACCTGCAGGAACAAACCAAATTATGTTGGGACTCCACAAAATAATCTTTTCAGACTGCATGATAGGCAAACAGGAAAGGAATATTCTAGAAGGGAGGAGAATTTTCCCACAAAGATAGCATACATTTCGGTTGCACAAGTCAGAGGCGTCATGTTTTCATTATTTTGGTTCATTTGGTTGGATGAAGCGGTGCCGGTCCAAGAAGTGTTCTTCACATAATGTTGCACGACAGAGAATTTTAGGTAATTTTCACCAAATAATACCTGTATATGTTTCTTAATAATTATATCCAGGCATATGAGGGGGTGACTATGAAGGTGTATAACTTGGTGCTAAAACAAAAGAGGAGGAGAGCCATCCAAAGATACACAAGATGTATCACGCCATCAGACACAGCAGGGCATTAAAATTTAAATAGTTGTACGATAAATGTTCTTAATGACTGCTGAGTTGATAAATTTGCAGATGGATTGGTCATTGCGGTGGAGACTTCAAGAGCAAAATCTGCTGTCAAAGCAGTCTTTACATTTGGAGGCATCTGACAAGGTGACCTGGCGTTTTGATGGGAATTGAATGACATCAGGTGGAACAAAACAACTTTCTTATCAACATCAATTAAGTGTCTGTGAAAATCAAATGGTAGGAGTTGACTGAGTCAGGATTCTGTTCTACCTGTTAGAGATTTGTACCTCTTGAGAAGGAGAGAGAAAAAAAGACAAATGACAACGAACTGACTTTGAGTCGGATGTAGTTGACAGTGTGTCTGCATTTGGTTGTCTCACAGAAGAAGTGCAGTATTTCCAAGGAAGCATTGTAGCTCACTTAGTTCAATTTATTCATGGTGTGCAATATAAATTAGTATGAATACTTCCTGTCACGTTGCCCAAGTTTTTGCCATGCATTCTCACCACGTGAAGATGCGACTCAGAGGTTCAAATGCCATTCTCTCAAAGGCAAAGGCACCTTTCCCTTGATCCTTTTATTTGTCCATCCATCGATGTTCTGTGAACCGCTTTATCCTCACAAGGGTCGCGGGACGTGCTGGAGCCTATCCCAGCTGTCTTCGGGCAGTAGGCGGGGGACACCCTGAACTGGTTGCCAGCCAATCGCAGGGCACACAGAGACGAACAACCATCCACGCTCACACTAACACCAAGGGACAATTTAGAGCATGCGGTGTCAAACATACGGCCCGCGGGCCGGTCCCCAAGGGGGTTCGATCAGGCCCGCGTGATCATTTAAAAGTGAAAAAATACATCAAAGACATGAAATGAATATTTTATGTCTTTTATAAGGTGGAATTCATGGATTATCCGCTAGGGGGACACACTGTTTTGATCAGAGTAGAAGACAACATTGTTTTGATCAGAGAAGAAGACAATAGCAGCCTCAGTCTGTCACTGAGACAGACCCAACACAGCAGACGCTATCAAGGAATGTGAATACTTTATTCTTTACACATTTAATAGCACTCTCCTTAGTGTGTAAGGTGTAGGCAGGGATTAAATTTAGATTTTATATGCACGTGTCAATGGTTTAAAAATTCCTTTCTTTATAAATCTGGTTTAATCTTAAAGTGCATGATGATATTTTTCAATACCAATTACTTGTTAAAGTTTTGTGCTTTTGTACAATCAGTGGGATCAGTTGCAATGCATATATGTGAATGATAAAGGTAAATTGCACATTTGTGTAAGGAAATCTAAGGTGTTTCATGAAATGTTTTGTGAAAGATATGATCATTAAATTTCAACATTTTCCGAATGTTCTTGGTCATGTTTAGACCAAAACAAATGAAACACATTATTTTGGTTATTGATAGCAGAGTATGGTATGATTTTAATGGTCCAGCCCACTTGACATCTGCAGAGGCTGTTTGTGGCCCACAATGTGAAATTAGTTTGACACCCCTGATTTAGAGTGTTCAATCAGCCTGCCATACGTGTTTTTGGAATGTGGGAGGAAACCGGAGTACCCGGAGAAAACCCAGGTGTGGGGAGAACATGCAAATTCCACACAGGGAGGCCGGAGCTGCACTGTGAGGTTGACGCGCTAACCACTTGACCACCGGGCCCCTTTTATTTGTGCGCAAGTAATTTTAAAGCGGAACTCGAGTGCCAATTTTTCTTGACAGTAATATTAATGTTATGTTTGCGGAATATGACTTGAGCAGACACATCCCCCTGTTTTTGTCCACCTCATTGGGTGACCATTTTGCCTTGTACTGCCGCATGCTGTCGACTCAAAATGACATCACAGTGCCTAAGGCCTCAAGTAATGGCTTTTACGGCTCACCTGCTTTCTGGATTTGCTCATGTGACGTTTGCAAGCTGAGCACTTAGACAAACACAAACCACACATAGTTAGGCAACCAGCCTGTGGCTAGGGTTGGAACACAAACAATTACAATTGAACTGCAAAAGTTTCTGATCACATGGTTGTACTGAAAGCTTGATTCAAATTAGTATGATGACAAGTTGTGATGACATGCTGGCTTTTAGAGGCTAGGCCAGGGATGGCCATGGCCAAATCCACATCTAAGGGAAAATTTTGATGTCTGACTCTCTTGCCATTTTCACATGAATGGAATATGTTTAGATCCATGTATACTCTGCCACAGTTCATTCATATAAAATGCAAATATAAATAATACATTTACAATTGATCCAAACACAAAATCTTAAAGAATCTGTCGTGAGTAAAGAACTTTTAATTCTTACTGCCAATGTCAATAAAAATCACTAGTTTCACACCATACCAAGCAAACAACATGGCTGAATGGTCATTGTTTGTCATAGCATATCAAGTGGTATACCAGTCTTGCTCAACATACTCATCATGCAAACAGGAACAAACCTAAGCAAAAATCAATGTTTAGAATTATGAAGAATTAAGAATTGTGTGTGTGTGGTCCAAGGAATGTTCAGGGAGTTTGTGTGAATGCTCAGACGCATTGAAAAATAGAGGGAACCTTGGTCAAGAGAAGACTGAAAGAAAATGGCCAACTTCCTTTTGAATTTGGAGTAGGGCTCCAGAGACTTTTTCTAGGTCTTGAGCTGTTGTCCAACCGGGGAGGTGATGTTGAAAAAGAATTGTATTGGGTGCAACAAAGCCATTGTTTTTTCAACCGTAAAATTAACTCATAAAATAATGATTATTTGGCCTACCAAGATGCGTGGTAAATTTCATGTTTTCACAAATGTTAAGACCATCAAAATCCGCGTAATTATTGTTTGCCAACAATACCTTACCACAGCAACAGTGTCAAAAACTCGGTCACAAAGTGGGAATGAACAATTCGGGAACAAAGCGTTGTTGAACAACAAAAGACGATTTGAGAACACCCGTCACACCCAGGCGACATTTGTCGTCTGCAAAGTCTGCAACTTGTTGATTCATTGTAGACCAGACAGAAAGGCGTCAACGTACCGGTGGTTCAAAGCTTCAACCAAGGTTACCAATCACTATCGAGGGGCCGGACCGGGGGCGAGGTATGCAAATATTGGGGGCAGTGTTTTTCTTGTATTTTGCATTTGTAACAATAAAAGTTCAAACTGGCGGACAGGGAACTCTGAGCGTGATTATCGGGGCAACAACCGTCGTTCGCCCTCAGAGATCCCTCCCGCCGTTAATGAAGATAATTTTCCCTGTGTGCCGTGTCATTTCTTTAACTTTGTCCGAGAAAAACTCTGACAGCTTTTAAGAAAATGGAAGGCTTTTAGGTGCGCCTTTCAGTGCGGAAAATATGGTAATTCAGTTGATAATTCAGAGTGTTGTCGATTCACATCACTACGTTTAATAAGGAATTGACCCTTTTCAATGTCTCTTAGGTGTGTTCCCATTCTCAGTTCCCAACTTCACTATACCTGCCTTCCCAACTGACTGCGTTGAAGCCCACCGTGTATGTTCTGCTGACCACAATTGCGAAGAGTTATACCAAGGGCTAGAACTATGTACAGATGAGGCTTCTCTGTCGACAATTGGGGAGTGGGCAGTGACTGACTGTCTGCAGATACAGCATGCCCTGCTTACCAAACAACCCTCTTTGTTGGCTTGCAAGTGCCACCGAGGCTTTCGCAAAGAGGAGCAGTGTGTGCAAATATACTGGAGAATTCGTCTGCTGCCAGGTCAGTCACGGCCTCGGGGTGGGTGAAGTGAATCTGTATACAGATCTGTATGAAAAGCTAAATAAACTTCTAACAATACCTTGTACAGTGAAACTCCTCTAGAACGAAACCTACATGGGCGAAAATACCCCCTTATGTGAAAAAATCTTCATGCATTAACATAATTCCCATTCTCCTGCCCCCCATACGACGAAAAGCCCCCTGTTGCGTTATACGAAATAATTTTATCTGCTCCAGCCTCGCGAAGACATTCACTACAACGAAGTCTTATCCAACAGCGACCTCTACTGCTTCGTTCGAAAAAAGCTAACAGCAACCACCACACTGATTTACATAGTGAACGATGTTTATTTCGGTCACAGCTGCGAGTTTCCTGGACTCAACATACTCATAGCTGCTCTGCCATTGGCTTACCGAGCATCATCCTGGCCTCCGATTGGCCAAGAGGGACCTCACTGTCTATGTGTGTAGATACTGAAGCTAGATCCGTAGCATCCGATTAGCTGCTCAGAGTAAATTG
>NW_017805139.1:4475327-4479859 GCF_001891065.2 Hippocampus comes | reverse complement strand
AAGACAAGAAGAGCTCTGATGCTGGAAGACAGGGTAAAAGTGGTCAAAATGAAAGACGGAGCAAGCAAAATAAAAGACATTATCCAAGAAATTGAGGTAAGTGAAAGTGAATGCTGATCGTAAATTTCGCAATTTCTTTCCCTTTTTTTTCTTTCTACACTGACAATATCAAGTGTCAGATCAGTGTGTGCTCATACTTATGCACTATTGGAATAAAAATAGAGTACACATACGTTTGTGTGTGCGTGTACACATACGTTTGTGTGTGTGGGTGTGTGGGTGTGTGTGTGCTTACATCTGATATCAAATTTGCTACAGTGAAAAACCCCCTGTTGTGAAAAATTTCTTGCTGCAAACATGATTTCGTTGTAGAGGAGTTTCACTGTAGTTCAGATTGATTTCTGTGGCAGATCTGTCAACAGCCCCCTACGTAATTACTCACACATGCAGAAATGGATGCAGATCCTGAGCGCAGGCGGATATAAGTCATCAGTGAACAAAGTGAAGTTACACTCCAGGTATTGGTCATTGGAGCATTTGTGTAATTTCATAGTCCTCAATTACTAATACTGCTTAAGCTACAATGGCATGTCATTCGTGAAAAATGCCTAACTTCAGATAAGCTATTAGATTCATGATCGAGTTTGTAGCCGGTTGAGTGTTTGAGTAATTTACAGAAACAGTCAACCAAGTATCCACTGTGTGTAACTGAGCCATCATTAATGAATCGTTTTAGAATTTTTCTGAACCCATAAATTATTCAATCTCTTACTTTTTCCCCAGTCTTAATACACGTACATATATCCACTATCAGGGGTTATAATTCACCACCTATTGGTGGATGAAAGGCCGTAGTGGTGAAATAAAAAAGGGGGGGTGGAGGGAGAGGTTTCCATCTACCTCATTGAGCAGAAAGAAACACATTGTCACTGTCCTGTAGATAAACATATCTTCATTTGGACACCCCAATAAAATAAAAATGTAACAAATAACAAAAATGGACATACATGTTTTTTCACATGACAGCAACGATATACTTATCAGTGGAATCACAACCATTCATTCTAGTAGTCTGAGTAGGACATTTCCACAAGACACCGCATGTTCTTCTGTTTGACAAAAGCCAAATCTTCCCTGATGACATGACCTAGGAAGAGCAATTGCGAAAACAGGGTAAATTGCTCGAACAAATGATTTCCTTCTTGTGGGGTGGAAGGGAAGGTCATCTTTTCTACCGCCATTAGTTGAACAAACTTAATTAAAAGGCAATTAAAAGCACACACAGACTAAATAAAGGGATTGAGAGTGGTATGGGACCTGCCAAAGAAAGGGGAAGACAGGATAAGGGGCTTACCACGACAGAAGGGGGAGGATCCAAAACTACACAGCACCCGTGACACAGCAAAGCAAAAAGTGAAAAGGGACTACAGTGAAACTCTTCTACAACGAAATCATGTTTGCAGCAAGAAATTTTTCACAACAGGGGTTTTTTCACTGGAGCAAATTTGATCTCAGATGTAAGCACACACAAACCCACACACACCCACACACACAAACGTATGTGTACCCGCACACACGAATGTATGTGTACTCTTATTTTTATTTCAATAGTGCATAAGTATGAGCACACACTTATTTGACACTTTATATTGTCAGTGTAGAAAGAAAAAAAGGGAAAGAATTTGCAAAATTTACGATCAGCATTCACTTTCACTTACATCAATTTCTTGAATAATGTCTTTTATTTTGCTTGCTCCAGCTTTCATTTTGATCACTTTCACCCTCTCTTCCAGCATCAGAGATCTTGTCTTAGCTGCTTGACAATGGTCCATTTTGTAGCCATTTTAGCAATGCAACGTCCATCCTCGTCTGAATCTAACAATAACAAATACTTCCTGGCATGCAATGAACTTTTAAGCCAGCCACGGGACACTTCTATGGCCATAATTAGCCCTCGAAGGCTAAAAACCTTACGCTAACTGGAGCGCTTCTCTCTCATTAGCGCTCCAGTTAGCGTAAGGTTTTTAGCCTTCGAGAGCTAACTATGGCCATTGAGGACTACGAAGCATCCTGTGGCTGTTTTTAGCATGATAACAGGTAAAGCATTCGAGGAAATGTTCGTTTATTTGAATGTCCGTCGAGCCATAAGCAATTTACTCTGAGCAGCTAATCGGATGCTATGGATCTAGCTTCAGTATCTACACACATAGACAGTGAGGTCCCTCTTGGCCAATCGGAGGCCAGGATGATGCTCGGTAAGCCAATAGCAGAGCAGCTATGAGTATGTTGAGTCCAGGAAACTCGCAGCTCTGACCGAAATAAACATCGTTCACTATGTAAACCAGTGCAGTGGTTGCTGTTGCCGTTTTTCGAACGAAGCAGTCGAGGTCGCTGTTGGATAAGACTTCGTTGTAGTGAGTGTCTTCGCGAGGCTGGAGCAGAGAAAATGATTTCGTATAATGCAATAGGGGGGTTTTCGTCGTATGGGCGGCAGGAGAATGGGAATTGTGTTAATGCATTAAGATTTTTTCACATAAGGTGGTATTTTCGCCCATGTAGGTTTCGTTCTAGAGGAGTTTCACTGTACAACCAGGGAACCGTTGCTGCACCAGGGCCCTCATCACCTGTCAAACAAAAAGAAACACACGCTTAAAACATGCAATTATGGCTGCCCCGTACCACAATCAACAAAATGTAACATTTACCCCAAACCAAAATAACTCAAGACTCAACAATGTTAAATTGAGATAAGACAATTTACAAACAAACAAATAGAAACCCAATTTACAGCAAATTTTACAAAAAAAAAAAAAAACCCACAAGAGAAAGAATGATCAAATCAAATTTATCAGAGCCTGCAACATTGTTAAAAACCAGCTGATACGGTACAGTCTAGACCAGGGGCCCCCAACCTTTTTTGCCCCACGGACCGGTTTATGTCAGACAATATTTTCAGGGACCGGCATTTAAGGTGTGGCGGAAATAATACAACGAAATAATATGGTATGAGCTGCATGAAAACTGCGGCATTTTCGAAATATAATAATAAACACAAGGAGCGTCTAATCTGTCCGCAACACTCCGATCACTATGGCAATGTTTAATGCCTTCGAAATACGATACAACGCAAATTCAAAGTGCATGAAAATGACGACTCACCACTGCACCGAATTTGATTTTCTGCAACCAGACGGTCCCATCTCGGGGTAATAGGAGACAATGACACCTCAAGTGTGTGGTTTATGTCCAGTCTACTTCGTAATTTTGTTTTCGTCGCCGTTGCTGCTGAAACCCCCCGCCTCACACAGGTAGGATGTCGGAAATAGCAACAGTGCTATTGTGGCGATCTCAGAGTATTCACTCATAACTTTCATCCAGTTGTCTCGAACGTACTATTAAGGCCGCCGTGATTTGCGATCTCCAGCAGTTTTTTTTACTCATTTTGCGAGCTCCTGCGTTTTGTTTTGAAGTAATCGGTCACGTGACGGAGAAGGGTGGCTTGACGTGTGTCAAGCGTGACACAGACGGATGTAACGGAGAATTCGGTAGTTTTTCAAAATAAAACATCTTTCGTATTCCGAAATAAATAAAACGGAATTCAGGCAAGTTCTTTCTGTGCGGCCCGGTACCAAATGCCCGGCGGACCAGTCCGCGGACCGGCGGTTGGGGACCCCTGGTCTAGACACCTCGCTTGCAACTGTAGGGAAACGCTGTGGGAGCAGTTTCCACCACCACCTACGACGCCGAAAGTGGAGGGAGAGAGCCCAACACTTAAAATGGCAGTTTAAGAATTGTGTCCAGTATTCATGAGCCAAGATAGCAGCCTGCCTCACAACAACGGCGGCAGCAGAATAGCTGCACATTGTAAAACAAACAAACCAATCCAAATCCAAACTTGGAAATGTACAATTAATTAAAACTATAACATTTCCTACCGGAAAACAGGTGCGCGTGTCCAGCAACAGCAGGAGGAAAGCTCAGCCCAAACTTGACTCGTGACGGCTGGGAGAGAATTAGTATAAATTTTCTCAACAGACCATCAACGGCAAAGTGTAAAAAGTGCAGACGACTTGGCGTTTTAGCGCAGGAAGAGTACCACGCTCACGCGGAACACCTTAGGTAGTCCCGCTCCCTGTCACACCGCGCTGAGGTAACTGGGCGAAAACAGGCAAAAACAAAAGTATAGCGCCCAGTGCCCGAAAGGATAAAAATGAACAGCGCACACATACCTTGTGGCGAAACCCAACACCACTCTGCAACATACAAGCACACGTGTCTGCCGACTCCGAGAATGAGGAAGAGAAAGAGGAAGTTCCAACCAGGTGTACAGTGAAACTCCTCTAGAACGAAACCTACATGGGCGAAAATACCCCCTTATGTGAAAAAATCTTCATGCATTAACATAATTCCCATTCTCCTGCCCCCCATACGACGAAAAACCTCCTGTTGCGTTATACGAAATCATTTTCTCTGCTCCAGCCTCGCGAAGACATTCACTACAACGAAGTCTTATCCAACAGCGACCTCTACTA
>NW_017805139.1:4468210-4473527 GCF_001891065.2 Hippocampus comes | reverse complement strand
GTGTGTGTGTGTGTGTGTGTGTGTGTTTGATTGGTTAACACGTCCACCTCCCCGGTCTTCCTGTGTGGAGTTTGCATGTTCTCCCCGTGCCTGCGTGGGTGTTCTGGGTTTTCTCCGGTTTCCTCCCACATTCCAAAATCATGAATGGTAAGTTGACTGAACACTCTAAATTGTCCCTAGGTGTGATTGTGAGCGCGAATATGACCTCGTTTGTCCATGTCGTATGATTGGCTGGTATTCAGTTCAAGAAGTACCTTGCCTAATGCCCAATGACAGCTGGGATAGGCTCAAGCATGCCCCGCGACCCTTGGGAGGATAAAGTGGTTCAGATAAAGAAATTACAGTGTGTGTGGATACACACACACACACACACACACACACACACACACACACACACACACACACACACACACACACACACACATACAACGCTTATGTATGGGCTGTTGGGGGAAGAGCGGCCTCCTCTTTCCCGCGTGTTCGTTGAATTTCGGACGAGGAGAATGTTGGTAATCCAAATAAAGGCTGGAGGCGATGTACACTTCCTTCGAAGGGTTTTAATTTATTTTCTGCAGTTTACGAATCGATTCAGGCTCCTGAGGGGTCCAGATTTGAATCAGGAAGCGTAGAAGAAACACATTCATGAGATTATATAGAGACAATCTGATAATGAGAGGCAGTTAGGTACGCCTAAAACACATTCATGAGATTATATAGAGACAATATGATAATGAGAGGCGGTTAGGTACGCCTCTCATGCAAATCCCGGAAACAAAGAAAGTAACATGACATCTGACCCGGCGTGGCTGGAAGACATTTGGAGTGGTGGGGTGAGACCAAACCACCACGACCCACCATTTGGTGTGATAGCAAGTTCCAGAACCCCCGCTGTGTATACATCCTGAGATAAGAGGGCTTCCCAAGGGGGCTTAACAGCGATCAGGGACTGACCCAAGGCGCGGGGGAATAACAGAAGACACTTAGGGGTCTGTTAATCAACCAAGCAGGAAGAAGATAAACTTTAACACTACATACGTTGTTTTAAGTGTACAAACAAATGGTCAGGAAAGAGACTGAGAGCAATTGTACTCATAGTAAAACGCAGTCCCTCAATAGCTGCAACACAGATACTTGAGATAACAGTTCCTCTTTTGATGTTGACATGTCCTCTGGAGGGGTCATAAAAGTAGTGGGGGTGAGGGGGTACCAAAGGTGATTGTAATCACAGTAAGCAGGAAATACCTTCAACAGCATTCTACATTGTTTCTTTCAAATCCAGCTAACAGAGAGGAATCATATCTTAACAATACATACACATATATTTATATATATAGTAATCCCTCGTTTATCGCGGTTAATGGGGACCAAAGCCACCCGCGCTAAACGAATATCCGCTAAGTGGCGACCCGCTCCCCCGTATAGGTATATGTACATGTGTATGAGTATAAAAAATATTTATAAGGCCAAATTTAATGGTATACATGCATGTAGAAGTAAATTTTGTCGTAACTAACATTACTTAATGCTGTATACTAATAGATTTAAACATGTATAAGTTAGGTTAGGTTAGTGTATGAATAACCAAATACAGTAAACATATACTGTACATGTAGTACTATATATGTTGCTCTATATGACTCGCTGTTGTTTTGCTGACTTTCGCTGCTTCTTCTGGACCGGTTGCGGACTTTTTGAGGACTTAAATTCTTTATTTATTTATATATTTTTTTTTCTAATGAATATGTTTGAAAAAATCCGCGATGCACTGAAGCTGCGATAAATGAACCGCGAAATAGCGAGGGATCACTGTATACATATATACACACCCACACACACACCCACACCCACACACACAAACACACACACACACGCACGCACGCACGCACGCGCACGCACACACACACACACACACACACACACACACACACTGTATATGGCAGCCCGGTGGTCAACTGGTTAGGGTGTCAGCCTCACAGTAAATAAAGAGGTGCAGTGTTGGATTCCGGCTCCCATCTTCCTGTGCCTGCATGGGTTTTCTTCAGGTACTCCGGTTTCCTCCCACATTCTAAAAATATGCATGGCAAGTTAAACATTCAAAATTTTCACTGGGTGTGTGAGGGAGAACGCGGATGGTTGTTTATAAACCCATCACATTCAAACTCTTTAAACAGGAATCTGTTCACACCTGTTACTATATAAAGTGCCTCTGATTAACACCAAATATAGTTCAGCTGTTCTCAGATGCTTTGTCTGACATTTATTCAGTCACAGGTTCCACCATAAGCAATGGCCCGCAGAGAATTTCCACAGCATTAGAGGGATCTCATTGTTCAAAAAAGGGTGCAAAAGAATCTCCATATCTTGGTCTCAATTCTTTTATATCGCAAAAATCTGGTTAATGAACAAGAGTCTGTCAACTATTATCCTCTGTATCTAATCAACTGTAAATATGTTTCAAACTGCTGCATTTCACACTTCAAAATCAATTGCTAAAAGTGATTCAGTTATAAGTTGTATTTTTTTGAAAAAAGCATTGTGTGACATTTATCACTTACTTTTTCCCAGCCTCAGGGTTCATTCAAGGTGATGTGGATAACCAGTGCCTGAAAGCAGCTCAGGACTGTGGCCTATATGAGAAATGTGGTGCTCTGCGATCAGAGTATGTTGTGGCATGCACCAAGAAGATACCTGGAACCAATCGATGCAACCAGCAGAAATGTCATCGGGCTCTACGAAGATTCATGGAAAGAGTACCTGAGGAATACAGCTTTGGTGTCCTTTTCTGCCACTGTACCAATCCACTCTGTGGTGAGAGGAGGAGGAAGACCATTGTACCCTCCTGTGCTTTTGAGGAGATGGAGGGCCCGCAACCCAACTGTCTCCACCAACGAAGTTTCTGCCGCAGGGACGCCCTCTGCAGGTCAGACGTGAAGTTGGGCATACACATACCCAATCAAGCCCAGTTCAAGCCAATTTAATGTATCTCAGTGCCACTTTTTTCCTTTAGCTTTTATTTGGTGTTGTGTAGTGTGCAAAGTACCAAGGGGAAATTAGGAGCAATTACAACTCCATGTTGGCCATACAACAATCAGGACCACTGCTACAGTGATTTAGTACAATTGAGTTACAATCAGGAGATATATTCATGTTTTTCCCCAACCCCACTACCTGCTTGAAATGTATGAACAGCATGAACGGTGTGAAAAGAAGCTGTTGATTTGTTAGTAACGTTTGTAGCATTAGCATTCCAGGGCCAGAGGTGCATGTAATCATCTTTTAAATTGCTTGACGGCTGACAGAGCTGAATATATATATATATATATATATACTTCTGAATGCCCATTGGTAATCTTGCGGTCCACGTTGTGTGCCATTCACTATCACCGAGCATTTGATTGGTGAATGGTAAAGATGACTGATATTCGCACTAGCCTTCCTCCATCGAGCCAAATCCATCCATCCAACCAATTGTTCGGATTCGGATCGTGGGTGATCATGATCCGATTCCATCTGACTTTGGGAAAAGAGGATTGGCTTTCACTTGATGATGCGGAATGACTACATCCAATCATGCAGTCATTTTCCATTTCCAATGCAGACAACCAAGATTACTTTGAGAAGCATCGCTGGCCACCAGTGTGGTTCCTGAAAGAGGACGACCACTACCAAAGAGCTCGGAAGGAGCGCGACAAGGAGGACTACCTTTACCAGAGGCGCCAGTGTAAACGCAAGTGGCTTTTCTGGAACCTTCCTTCATCCCCCAACTCAAACTCTTCTTCTTCTGGTTCATCCGCTGTCATCTGAGCAAGTGGTAAGACTATGCCCACAATGCGGGGGAGGGGGTCCGCGACGATGTGAAGACGTACAACTAACTATCGACTGCGGCCGCACAGGTTTTTCCTCCTGTTTGTTTGCGTTCCAATATTCACCTTTCCAATATCGGCTTAACGTGTCCTTTTTCTTCATCCATTGAAAGGATTTCTTGGTGCCCACAGGACTGAAGTGTCAATCACCCCAAAAAAAAAAAAAAAACTCTTCTTGCAAATGACCCAGACTTCAAAAGAGAATACAAGCAGTAAAAAGAAGTATTCAGCTGTACGATAATGACCTTCATCCAACCAAGTGCTGCTTATCAGCTGCAACAACCAGCAAATCAACACACAACCCGAGTCTCAGAGATAAAGCACTTTGCCCTTAAGTGTTTATACAATCGACCACACAATGAGTACAGTCTGTCATCAACAACGGGACCGTCGCTTATCCGCCATGTAAACAAGTTTGGTGTCTAAATGTGACACTGTCGGCATGTGTGTTCGTTTTCTTGAATGTTTGTATTCACCTCGCAGAACTAAAAGTGAGTCTGGATAATGCTCAGTATTTATGATGATGTGTCGTGATCTTGTCCGTGTCCTCGCAAGGGCTGTCGTTTACATGAATGCATTCATTGTCCTGAGACACAAGAGATGATCTTTTCTTTCAAACGTCAGACACACACACACACACACACACACACGCACAAAAGATCAAATCACATCACTTATCACAAGGGATGGTGAAAAATAATGATTTATCCGATTAGTTGATCGTTAATACCTGGCTAGCTCGCCTTTTCTGGACTCTTCATCACACACGAGAACCCTCTCTTTGAACATTACAAGACAGGAAGTATGGTGTCATTGAAAGCTGCCACTTCCGGGGAAGGAAAGATTCAAGTGGGATACGAACCGATTTATTCCCAGACAGGGATGTATTGCTCATTTTTGGTCATTTCTCACACCTTGCACTACAGTGGATGTTTGACATGTTTTGTGTTGTGTGTGATTGTAGGCTAGACTGCGGCATTACATTGGTTTGCAAACATGATGTTGAATGAACAAGGGAAGGATTGTAAAATTGTACATTGAATGTTAGATTAAGCGCGTTGATGTAATGCGCAGTTTCCTTATTGTTGTGCACTGCAGGCAGTGAGCGGGACAGCATGCTGTAATGGATTAATACGTTACAGAATATAGACGTGATTAATTGTTTATGTGCAGCTACTTACCGTTGTGGAAAAATGACCCAATGAATCATTTCGATGGCCTCCAGTCACATCGATATGATATACTGTAGTATACTGTAATTACAAAGTAGAGATGTTTAAATTGGACTTACATTGCAACAGGGACACATTACTATGAAGGTTTATTCAATAGAATCAGTAAAACACATTTTGATTTTATTTTTATAATGAAATATTTGGAGTCGTAACAAGATCTGAAAACCGGAAAGGGATATGAATCAAACGAGTGTGTCAACCGATTACCTGTTTGTGCCG
>NW_017805139.1:4459605-4466985 GCF_001891065.2 Hippocampus comes | reverse complement strand
GTTTTTAATGGCATTAATTTCAATGAATTTTAACGGGATTAAATTTTTTCTTGCGAGATTAATGCAGCACACATCACAGCGGATGTTACGTTGCTCTATAAATAAACCAGAAACAAAACAACAAGCGCGCTGCATAGGTCCACGCACGCTCGAGACACCGAAAACGGATACTTACAGAGTTTATGAATGGAAAGTTCACTTTTAAAAAGTTTCCAGATTGTTCTACTGACAAGACCAAAGTTACCTGTATGTTTAGCAGTCGTAAAGTGAGCTATCATCATCGGACGTCGAGTCTGAAATACCACTTAATGGCCAAGCACACAGCTGACGTGAGTCCTCCGCCCCCCCTGTCAACATTGTCCACAGCTCGACTCAAGCTGAAATCCTTCGCATTGCATCGAACGACTCCACTACGGATTGCCAGCGAGAGCCTCCATTACAAGCTGTGTACAGAGATTGTACGTAGCGGAGAAGGCTAAGGTACACCAAGCGGGAGAAGACACTGTTTCGGGAGAGAAATAAGAGACTAGGTTGATGAGCCTCTGGTGAATAAAGAGCAGGTAGCCTGTCGAATACGATGTATGCCACTGACGCGATTGTTACTTGTTTGGAACTATTTTGCGTGGAAGGTTACAGTGTTCCGTGTCCATATAAATAAAGCGGGTGGAGCTTCTCTGTGTTCGTCTGACAGTGATGGTGCGCTGTGGCACGGCGAGAGTTCAGCAGTGCAGTGGTAGCGACCTAGCGACCATACTGAAAATAAAAGTCTCCGGTGTTGTCATTGAACCAAGTGTAGTCATCCGAAATGATGTCTACACAAAACCAAAGACAAGCTTCAACGCAAGAAGGACCAACAGAATCAATATAGCCTGACTCCTGTGTTCAAAGCAAACTTGAGAAAAACGAAGTATGCAACCATGGCTTAAATCCACTATAGGCTGAGTACTAGTTTACCTTAGATGTGCACTTTATAATGTTATATTGCTCTGTTTTGATTCCATAAAAAGAGCAGTTAAAGCAGCTGTTGTGTGACAAAATATTTTTTTCACTGTTGTTGATAGACAGTAATATTGTATGAGAGATTATGTATGAATAACTGCTCCAAGTGAAAAATGTTCATGTAAAATTGAAAATCGAAATTGTTATTTCAGTAAATATTTGCATTTTGCACATAGAAAATCGATTCATGATTCCATGTTGATGAGAACATTAAAATGGGGGGAAAAAAAAGATAAAAAATGTGTGCGTAATCCCGATTAATTTTTAGTGAATTTGAGTTAATTTTGACAGTTGCATTTTTAATTAAATATTTTAATCGTTTGACAGCTCTAATATATATATATATATATATATAGCGGCTGGATAGCTCAGTTGGTAAGGCATCGGTTTGGCGTACGGGAGACCTCTTTGAAAAAGTAATTGCCCCCTGAAGCAGGTTGTGCCACCCTTGGCAGCAATAACTGAAATCAAGTGTTTGCGATAATTGGTGATGAGTCTTCCACATCGCTCAGGAGGAAGTTTGTCCCACTCTTCTTTGCAGAATTGTTTCAACTCCGCCATATTTGAGGGTGTTCCAGCATGAACGGCCCATTTAAGGTCACACCACAGCATCTCAATTGGATTTGAATCTGGACTTTGACTTGGCCACTCAAAACCCTTTAATTTTTTTTTTTTTTATGCCATTCAGAGGTGAACTTCCTAGTGTGTTTCAGATCGTTGTTTGGCCGCATGATCCAAGAGCGCTTGAGTTTGAGGGCAAGAACGGCTGGCTAGACGTTCTCCTTCAGGATTTTCTGGTACACAGCAGAATTCATTTTTCATCAAACATTGCATATAGTTCTGGTCCTGAGGCAGCAAAGCAGCTCCGGATCATCACACTGCCACCACCATGCTTCAGTGTTGGCATAATGTTTTTTATCAAATGCTGTGCCATTTTTACCCCAGATGTCACGGGGTGCACATCATTCAAAAAGTTCCATTTTTGACTCGCCAGTCCACAGAATGGCCAAATGGCTTTACAATAAGCCATACACGAACACACAAAAACATTATCTCTCTCTCTCTCTTAGTATATATATATATATATATAAAAGCGGCTGGATAGCTCAGTTGGTAAGGCATCGGTTTGGCGTACGGGAGACCTCTTTGAAAAAGTAATTGCCCCCTGAAGCAGGTTGTGCCACCCTTGGCAGCAATAACTGAAATCAAGGGTTTGCGATAATTGGTGATGAGTCTTCCACATCGCTCAGGAGGAAGTTTGTCCCACTCTTCTTTGCAGAATTGTTTCAACTCCGCCATATTTGAGGGTGTTCCAGCATGAACGGCCCATTTAAGGTCACACCACAGCATCTCAATTGGATTTGAATCTGGACTTTGACTTGGCCACTCAAAACCCTTTAATTTTTTTTTTTTTTATGCCATTCAGAGGTGAACTTCCTAGTGTGTTTCAGATCGTTGTTTGGCCGCATGATCCAAGAGCGCTTGAGTTTGAGGGCAAGAACGGCTGGCTAGACGTTCTCCTTCAGGATTTTCTGGTACACAGCAGAATTCATTTTTCATCAAACATTGCATATAGTTCTGGTCCTGAGGCAGCAAAGCAGCTCCGGATCATCACACTGCCACCACCATGCTTCAGTGTTGGCATAATGTTTTTTATCAAATGCTGTGCCATTTTTACCCCAGATGTCACGGGGTGCACATCATTCAAAAAGTTCCATTTTTGACTCGCCAGTCCACAGAATGGCCAAATGGCTTTACAATAAGCCATACACGAACACACAAAAACATTATCTCTCTCTCTCTCTTAGTATATATATATATATATATAAAAGCGGCTGGATAGCTCAGTTGGTAAGGCATCGGTTTGGCGTACGGGAGACCTCTTTGAAAAAGTAATTGCCCCCTGAAGCAGGTTGTGCCACCCTTGGCAGCAATAACTGAAATCAAGGGTTTGCGATAATTGGTGATGAGTCTTCCACATCGCTCAGGAGGAAGTTTGTCCCACTCTTCTTTGCAGAATTGTTTCAACTCCGCCATATTTGAGGGTGTTCCAGCATGAACGGCCCATTTAAGGTCACACCACAGCATCTCAATTGGATTTGAATCTGGACTTTGACTTGGCCACTCAAAACCCTTTAATTTTTTTTTTTTTTATGCCATTCAGAGGTGAACTTCCTAGTGTGTTTCAGATCGTTGTTTGGCCGCATGATCCAAGAGCGCTTGAGTTTGAGGGCAAGAACGGCTGGCTAGACGTTCTCCTTCAGGATTTTCTGGTACACAGCAGAATTCATTTTTCATCAAACATTGCATATAGTTCTGGTCCTGAGGCAGCAAAGCAGCTCCGGATCATCACACTGCCACCACCATGCTTCAGTGTTGGCATAATGTTTTTTATCAAATGCTGTGCCATTTTTACCCCAGATGTCACGGGGTGCACATCATTCAAAAAGTTCCATTTTTGACTCGCCAGTCCACAGAATGGCCAAATGGCTTTACAATAAGCCATACACGAACACACAAAAACATTATCTCTCTCTCTCTCTTAGTATATATATATATATATATAAAAGCGGCTGGATAGCTCAGTTGGTAAGGCATCGGTTTGGCGTACGGGAGACCTCTTTGAAAAAGTAATTGCCCCCTGAAGCAGGTTGTGCCACCCTTGGCAGCAATAACTGAAATCAAGGGTTTGCGATAATTGGTGATGAGTCTTCCACATCGCTCAGGAGGAAGTTTGTCCCACTCTTCTTTGCAGAATTGTTTCAACTCCGCCATATTTGAGGGTGTTCCAGCATGAACGGCCCATTTAAGGTCACACCACAGCATCTCAATTGGATTTGAATCTGGACTTTGACTTGGCCACTCAAAACCCTTTAATTTTTTTTTTTTTTATGCCATTCAGAGGTGAACTTCCTAGTGTGTTTCAGATCGTTGTTTGGCCGCATGATCCAAGAGCGCTTGAGTTTGAGGGCAAGAACGGCTGGCTAGACGTTCTCCTTCAGGATTTTCTGGTACACAGCAGAATTCATTTTTCATCAAACATTGCATATAGTTCTGGTCCTGAGGCAGCAAAGCAGCTCCGGATCATCACACTGCCACCACCATGCTTCAGTGTTGGCATAATGTTTTTTATCAAATGCTGTGCCATTTTTACCCCAGATGTCACGGGGTGCACATCATTCAAAAAGTTCCATTTTTGACTCGCCAGTCCACAGAATGGCCAAATGGCTTTACAATAAGCCATACACGAACACACAAAAACATTATCTCTCTCTCTCTCTTAGTATATATATATATATATATAAAAGCGGCTGGATAGCTCAGTTGGTAAGGCATCGGTTTGGCGTACGGGAGACCTCTTTGAAAAAGTAATTGCCCCCTGAAGCAGGTTGTGCCACCCTTGGCAGCAATAACTGAAATCAAGGGTTTGCGATAATTGGTGATGAGTCTTCCACATCGCTCAGGAGGAAGTTTGTCCCACTCTTCTTTGCAGAATTGTTTCAACTCCGCCATATTTGAGGGTGTTCCAGCATGAACGGCCCATTTAAGGTCACACCACAGCATCTCAATTGGATTTGAATCTGGACTTTGACTTGGCCACTCAAAACCCTTTAATTTTTTTTTTTTTTATGCCATTCAGAGGTGAACTTCCTAGTGTGTTTCAGATCGTTGTTTGGCCGCATGATCCAAGAGCGCTTGAGTTTGAGGGCAAGAACGGCTGGCTAGACGTTCTCCTTCAGGATTTTCTGGTACACAGCAGAATTCATTTTTCATCAAACATTGCATATAGTTCTGGTCCTGAGGCAGCAAAGCAGCTCCGGATCATCACACTGCCACCACCATGCTTCAGTGTTGGCATAATGTTTTTTATCAAATGCTGTGCCATTTTTACCCCAGATGTCACGGGGTGCACATCATTCAAAAAGTTCCATTTTTGACTCGCCAGTCCACAGAATGGCCAAATGGCTTTACAATAAGCCATACACGAACACACAAAAACATTATCTCTCTCTCTCTCTTAGTATATATATATATATATATAAAAGCGGCTGGATAGCTCAGTTGGTAAGGCATCGGTTTGGCGTACGGGAGACCTCTTTGAAAAAGTAATTGCCCCCTGAAGCAGGTTGTGCCACCCTTGGCAGCAATAACTGAAATCAAGGGTTTGCGATAATTGGTGATGAGTCTTCCACATCGCTCAGGAGGAAGTTTGTCCCACTCTTCTTTGCAGAATTGTTTCAACTCCGCCATATTTGAGGGTGTTCCAGCATGAACGGCCCATTTAAGGTCACACCACAGCATCTCAATTGGATTTGAATCTGGACTTTGACTTGGCCACTCAAAACCCTTTAATTTTTTTTTTTTTTATGCCATTCAGAGGTGAACTTCCTAGTGTGTTTCAGATCGTTGTTTGGCCGCATGATCCAAGAGCGCTTGAGTTTGAGGGCAAGAACGGCTGGCTAGACGTTCTCCTTCAGGATTTTCTGGTACACAGCAGAATTCATTTTTCATCAAACATTGCATATAGTTCTGGTCCTGAGGCAGCAAAGCAGCTCCGGATCATCACACTGCCACCACCATGCTTCAGTGTTGGCATAATGTTTTTTATCAAATGCTGTGCCATTTTTACCCCAGATGTCACGGGGTGCACATTATATATATATATATTTTTTTTTTTTTAATGCCACTCAGTGGCATACATCCTACTCAACAGTCTACCTGCTCTTTATTTACCAGAGGCTCACAACCTAGTCTCTTATTTCTCTCTCGAAACAGTGTCTTCTCCCGCTTGGTGTACCTGAGCCTTCTCCGCTTCGTACAATTCCTGTACGTAGCTTGTAATGGAGGCTCTCGCTGGCAATCCGTAGTGGAGTCGTTAGATGCAATGAGAATGATTTCAGCTTGAGTCGAGCTGTGGACAATGTTGACAGGCTTGCATGCAGTAGCCATACATTTAGCTATGGCTTCAGCAAATTTGTTCTTCATCGTGTTATCCATTTTCTTCGCTTTGAAATGATCCATAGCTGTCTGTCTTAGACGAGGGGGCGGAGTACTCACATCAGCTGTGTGCTTGGCCATTAAGTGGTGTTTTACACACAGACAAGACTGAACTTGGAGTTGAAGCAGAGATAAGTGGCATTTAATGGTGAAGCGCTTTCGGTGGTGGAGAAGAAGAGGATGCAGCAGTGACACATCAGCCACGCCCAGCCAGCGAAAGACAGAAAAACACCAAAGCAAAAACAAAACATAGCCGGGAAAGGAAACAGAACACACACAACACATCACAACACCTTACCAACTAAAACCATGAGAGGGAAAACAGAGACTATTACATAAAATGGTTAAATGGTTCGACAAAATCAAGTCATATCTTAAATTCACATGTCTCTTTCCAGGTCCAGATTAGCTGATTTCATTCAGAATTGCCAGCCATCGCCACAAACAACCAGTGGCTGCCTGAGAGATTCAGTAGGTCTCTGCCTTCAAGCCTATGCGGGACTCATTGGTAAGAGATTTTGAGGGCCGGTGAAGGAGAAGTTCACTGTCAAAGTTAGATGGAATACACTTAGTAGCTCCACATTATACCTCCTTAAAGACAAGCTCTAGATTTGGTTGTGTGTTCTATTCAGGTTGTTGGGTTTTTTTTTGTCTTTGTCTTTTTTTTTTTTCATTTAATCCAGAAAAAAATCGAATTTAGAGTTTTGATAGGCCCAATAAGGTTTTATAAATTAGGAATAATGTCAAAAGCTTAATTAAAAATTGTCACCATAATTTCTGGACAATTGAGCACACCTGAATATCAGACATACCCACTACGTTAAAAAAAAAACATTTGTATGTACATCAGCCGCAGGAGCCCATATTGTAACATTGTAACACATGCAGTGGCAGGCCGTGCATTTCAACCTTAGGCCTTCAGTGACGTCACATACATGAACGCAATACTGTATATGCTCGTCAAGCAGCACTTAATTTCAGCAGCATTTAAAACCATCAAGTATGCATTCACAATTATGAGCAGGAAACTAAATTTACAGATAGTCAAAAATAAAAAGATGATTTAAAAATACGAAATACAATGCCACCCAAATTACGCTGTGTGATCTTAAACAAGTCTGTCCAATACATTGCGCAATGTCGCAGTTTCATTTTAGACGCCAACCAAACAATAACAAAACAAACTATTCTTTGAAAATAAACAGATCATTTGCATTTTGAAAATCGGCGATACAACAATAAATAACTGAAAATGTTGAGCAGCTGAGATTGAACGAACTTTCGTTTTTTTTTTTTTTTAAATCTTTATTGAACAAGTCAGGATACAATTCTCAGGAAACAGAAAAGGCGCTAATCCAATCACCGAACGCGCACGGCCAGTCT
>NW_017805139.1:4435907-4459520 GCF_001891065.2 Hippocampus comes | reverse complement strand
AATAAATAAGTTATCGAGTGGCTTTCAATGTTATTTAAAATAACATTGAAAGCCACTCAACTAAGTGGAAATAATATGACGTAAAGAATACAGAGAATAATTTTGTTTACATATTTATGAAAATAAAATGACAAATTATAAAATAACATAAAATACATAAAAGTAAATTTAGTTTTCTGTGAATGTTTAGGCCAGCAGAGAAGGCCTTGCTGGCCCTAAGGGTCCGCCACTGAACATTGAAAGCCACTCAACTAAGTGGAAATAATATGACGTAAAGAATACAGAGAATAATTTTGTTTACATATTTATGAAAATAAAATAAATTATAAAATAACAAAATACATAAAAGTAAATTTACTTTTCTGAGAATGTTTAGGCCAGCAGAGAAGGCCTTGCTGGCCCTGAGGGTCCGCCACTGGTAACATGGGATATTTACACAGAAAGATGATACAATAATTCATTACCACGCACCTGCGTATGGCCAGTTTGACCTCCCTAAAAATCTTTTTTCTTTTGTTTTCATGTATTCCCCAATTTGCTGGTATCAATGCTCAAAAGTGAAGCGTTAGCTGCATTTTTAACGATATCCATACTGAAACTGTGCCATGGCAAGAACTTAAAAAAACAACAACGATTGTGATTGATTGTGTTCAGAGACTTATTTATTTTTTTCGTGCAGGGAGAAATTCTCTTACATTGCGAACATTTTCAGCTGTCATAATTTTCGCTGTTGACCAAGAATTATGATGATCCGCAAGTGGGTTTTGTCCTGACACGGCATAGGTGTGGAAGAAGAAAACAACCGTAAATCAAGAAAGAATATAACATATCTAATGTTATGTTCTGTATAAAAATGGTCTCCCCAGAGGGCATGAAGTATTTTACAATTCAACTCTTTTGCTCACAATTTCTTTTCACAATACCCTCACCTTAGACACAGTAGATCAACATTGGGAGATGATCAGCACATATTCGAGACTTTTTTTCTTTTTCTTCTTGTGATGTCGCATGAGAGGGCTCGGTCTCACAGGGAGCGGCCACAGCTCCGACATACAGTACATCCCGAGGTGCTATATCTAGTTGCAAGAGGGCTTGGTTTCACATCAGGCTGCACCTCACTCATGCATGGACCATATTTTGGGGCTATTGCCACTTCCTAATGTAAGACCAAGCCCTCTGAGAATTGGAACACCCCAATGTTCCTGTGAACACGCACAATCGAGGCACAAGGAGTGAAAATGGTCAGTAAAATCCATAAGATAAGAAAACCTTTATTAGTCTCACAATGGAGAAATTCCCAATTCACAGCAACAAAGTTATGAGAGGAAGAAGTAGAAGAACAAAATATAGGGCTGCTGTAAAGGCAGCCACTGTCGCGGCGCCATCTTGAAGTCAAAATAACAAAATAATACAACACAACACATGAGACACAGACAGTCATTCAATCTTAACCACTTTTCTGCATCTTTTTTGTTATATGAAGCAGTTACAGATGAAAGAGGAGAGCTTTACTGTCAGGAAAGTACGATAGATGTTAATGTTTGGGCTTGACATTGTTTCTTTTCTTCTGAAAACCACCTATAAACAATGTCAACTAAAAAGAGAAATTTAAAGATTACATGAAAGAAAACATTTTTGCCAGGCGATACAATATATCTTGATCACCAGAGAAAAAAATAGCACGGTTTCCATATGTCCAGTATATGGGCTTTATTATTGAAAGAGACAAATTCCTCCCATTTTAACGATTGTCTTGTGCTAACCTAAGGAAATTCACTCTTGGCGTTCCATAGCTCTCAACACCTCTACCACCTAGGCAACTCAAATACAATTTTCAGACATCAAGAAAGAGTGAAAAAAAAACAAAAAAACAAACCTGTTCTCAACTTTCCCCACCATTTCTTCTGGACTAGAAGTACACACCTCTGTAACGGTTTTTCTGACAACCATGTTTCACCCCGCTAATATTGCTGACATGTCACATGTCCAAAGACCACTTCTACGTATTTCATTTTTCAAATTTTTAGGTACTCTCATGACTCCAAACTACATTGGCAATGACTCTGCTGATGTATCACTGTCATGCAACTGTCAAGGGAGTGGTAACCAGTGGCAAGAATGTCTGAGATTGCAACATCTGTTCACTGACAACACCTGCCTGCGTAAGTCTGATTTCACTACAGTGTGAGGATGCTCGTCGTGTGGTCAGCAGGGATCTATTGGGACAAAAATTTGGCCTGGGAATGTTCTTTGTTGGCCGGTGGTGGGGGTAGTTTCGGATTGCAGCCGTCACATGCCGAAAATTCTATGTTGTTTTGAGGGTCTTGTGGGGGGCATGTGGTGGATTTCACACTACTAAATTAAATTGGTGACTGTGGATGGCGAGTTGACCGGCTAGGAAATTGAATTTCAGGAAAATTACTTTTTTCCTGAAATTCCCAATGGCCAGCACCACCCTGATGGTCAGTGTATGTAATCCATACATGCACACGCGTACATACAGTACACAGAAGTGATGTTTCCTGTTTCCTTGCAGGTAACGCAATTAGTTGGATCGGGAGCGCTGACTACCCGCCTGTAGACGAAATCCCTCCTGCTGCTCCTAGACCCTCCACACTGATTCAGGACCATGAACGGCTGACCAACAGCCACTTACTAGACCATGACATTGTGAGTGGAGTTTTATTTAACTTTTCTATTAATTAATTAATTAACATTTTTATTACCTGAACTATATGATTGGTAAAACATGTGTACATGCATAATGTCCATACTAACGGAATGTCTGCCAGACCATCACTGATTTTTTGACAAATGCTGAATTACAAAAGCCCTTTAAAAATTACGGACAATGTACGGATGGAAGCGGGTTAGCGTCCTTCAGTGTAATCATCACTAACTGGGTCAAGTAACACTGGACCACTCCGTCATTGACGGATGCCTGTTTCGATGACGACTGACGGAAACATGCACAGTGTGTCTCCTGCATGTTTGTTGGTGGGTTGAATATGGCCATTCAATGCCAAATAACAGAAGAAAACTGTAAAATGTCACCAAGCAGATTTTTTTTGTACTTGTTGATGAGGGCACAACACAAAATCTCAAAATTTTGATCAACCGGAGAAGGGGTTTAGGAGCAACGAATTTTAATTTGCTCGGCAGAAAGTAGTGTGGCCGCGAATTCAAATCTTATTCAGAAGATCAGTGCATATTTTAGTAAATTGACCTTTTGACACAGAATTTGACCTTAAATTTGATCTTGTGGAATATGTGACCTTAACATTTGCTATCCATCTATCCATTCATCCATTATCTATTGCTTATCCTGTATCTGGTTGTGGGGGCAATAGCTTTAGCAGGGAAGCCCAGACTCCCCTCTCCCCATCCAATTCTTCCAGGGCGGATCCCAAGGCATTCCCAGGCCAGCCAGGAAACATACTATCTCCACCATGTCCTGGGTTGACATGCACCTCATCTGGTTACTCTCGTCTGAAAGTTATTTTCCATCAACTCCTCCCACGCCCCAGTTTTTGCCTTGGCGACCGAATAAGCTGCCTTCCCCATGGCCAGCTGATACCCGTCGACTGCTTTCAGAATCACACAGGCCAAAAAGACCTGACAGGATTCCTTCAGCTTCACGGCATCCCTGACCACTGGTGTCCACCAGCAGGTTCGGGGGTTGCGGCCATGACGGGCACTAACCACCATATGGCCACAACTCCAATCGAGCGTGAGAAGGAAATTTTACATAACCGTTTTATCAAATGTAATGTTCCAATCATTTATTCTATACATGTCTAGACAACTACATATATATTCATATACAGTCTTATATACAGTACTCTTATATATTCTGTGTTGTTACACTCATCTTACCCTAGTTTAGAAAATAGCATACTAACCACAATTCCAGGAATGCACACCAGGTCAGGGCAACCTGGCAGCCCAGCTTAAAATACACATAAAAGCAAGGGTCAGAGGGGCGAGGAGTAAACAAGTATGTTTGAATGAAACAAGGGTTGAAGTCCCCATACATGTCATATTGATTCTTGTATTGATTGTGCTGTTGTAATTCGTGTGACTCTTAATAAAAGGAACAATTAGAGGCATGGAACATGGTCCGGTTGGACTCAAAGTCCAAAATTCGGTGGGCCGTAGCTCCCAAACCCCTGCTCTAATTAATCTAAAATTTGAGTGTTGGTGTTGTAGCATCACTGTCAATAAATACAGCAAATTTCATTAAAATCAAAATCTGCTTGGAAAAACCCCAGGGAGTGATATGGGATGGAATGACCCAATAAACGGGCCCAGAAATACCTGCAATAAGTTAAATCCATGAATATATAGTATAAGATAGCTTTTAGAAAAAACATTTTCATACAGACAGACAGACAGACATACTGACTGACACATTGACTGGTTAGCATGTCTGCCTCACAGTGCAGAGGTGCAGGGTTCGATTCCAGGCCCCGCCCTTCCTGTGTGGTGTTCTTCTCGTGCCTGCATGGGGTTTATTCTGGATGGATGGATACATACATACATACATACATACATACATACATACATACATACATACATAGCATACCATAAATATCATATATACCAGACATAACATATACAGTACTGTACATCCCGGGACGGGGTATACCACAACAGACAGGACCCCAGGGCGGCATCGCTCAGTGGTAGAGTGGTCGTCTCCCAACCCAGAGGTTGTGGGTTTGATCCCTTGCCATTGCGACCATGTTAAAGTGTCCTTAAGCAGGATACTGAACCCCCAGTTGCTCCTTACGCTGGGTCATCAGTCGGTAAATGAAGTAACAGTGTGAAGCGCTTGGAGTACCAAAGGTCGAAAGTGACACCCCATTTTACCATCATCACAAAGAAGCCCCTGTGCCAGTGCAGCATATCATAGCCCTTTGTAACATACTGGCAGTCAAGGCATTTTGTACATAGAGCAAATGGTGAATGGGAAATGGGCTGTCACTTACGTATATAGTGCTTTTTTTTCTACCTTTGGCAGCATAAACAAGTAGCAGAAATATTGGACCGGAAAATCTGTACTAAATATGGCTTTTAGGTCTCAAAATCAAGATGGAAAACACCACCGAAAGTGGTTTTGAACAACCAGGCCAAAATCAAACAATCCCAGACCATCAATATAAGGACGAAAAAGACTCCACGGTGAAAATTACAAAGACTTGAAGAGCAGCGTTTTTTATTTATTTATTTATTTATTTTTTAATTTCACTGTGCTCTGGGCATGCAGAATGAAATTGTTATCTGCAGTCACGTGAAAAGTGAACGATGGCCACACCTCTGCCCTTATCATTTTGATGTAGCACAATAACATATGAATCTGCTCTCTAATTTTTTGTTCTCTCAGATGCTTCCTCTTTTTCTGGTTGCATTTTGTTCTTTCACTTTTGTTTTTTGAAGAAACAATAGATATTTTAGTAATGATAATAAACAATAATAATAATGATGTGTTATTTTATCAGATTTAGAGTGTAAGAGTCATGTGATGATTGTGTTAAGTACCTGGTTAAGTACCTGGGAAATTAAACCTATTAAAATGGTTTGTGTTGTCTCTTTCTTGTCAGGCGGAGGAACATGAGGACGAGGAGAAATCCAAACAAATTCAGTCAACTGATGAAGGTGGACGATTTGATGTCATCCCAAAGCACTCAGAGAGGGCCATTGTCACCAACCCGGGACCCGCTGTAGCTGGGGGTGCTGTATACGTTGTTGCTGTCCCTCTTGAACTGCAATTTACTCTTTTTCTGCTTATTTATGGTATTTATGGTGCACTTAGTTTGGAATAGAGCATCTGATGAAAATGTGTTGAGAGCGCAAGGGTGCGACACGTGTTTCGCCAGATGTGCATGGGACGAAAGTATATATATATATGTTGTTGTATATACGAAAGTATATATATATATATATAAAACCCCTAACCGCCAGTTAATTTCTAAACCCACTGTGAGTGAAATATGCATTGTTCTTTTTTCGAAACATAGCTAGAGACGTTGTTAGTTTACAGCGCCGTCAAAGTTAACCGCGTGGTTAACGTCACTGGTGAGTACAAATATATTCCACAATTTGTTTACTTTTGGTTTTGCGAAAAAAATTGGATCGCCACTTTTTTTCCCTGATTTTTTTTTTCCTGTGTTGTCCTCAGGGAAAAAAAACAGGAATATTTCTACTGATGAGGAAAACTTTAATCAATGTTTGAAGCCAGGGTGCGTGCTCCTCATTTGCCTCTTCACCCATGATGAGTTGAAACAGAGAGTTGTGTGGTAAAAAGTATACAGCCTCTTCGGTAAAGAACGAAATATATGCCCATCAAAATTGCCCCGTGGGAACCCTCCTTAAAAGCCATGGCAGCAAAGCTTTCCCCCCATTGCCCCCAATACCTTGCCAAAAAAAAAAGTTGGCCAGGGCCACAGAGGGACAATGTTCCAAAACACGAAAATGCTGAAGACCATTGAAGGGTGCATTTTTTGTACCGGACTGAATTTTGTTTCATGTGTCATCAGCACACATTTACCCCTGAAAAGATCAGCCCTGACATAACAATGTAACATAATCCAAAATGCACAGTGATTGACGTCAGAGAAATCAACGTTGGCCACAAAACACCATCGAGAGGTAATATGTATTTTGAGAGTTAACCATACTGTTAAAAAGTTAGGTTAGGGTGATCCATAGGTGAGTTAATTTTAATGTAAAGTTAAACAGTCGGTTAATGTGAACCGAGTTTTGAACAAGATAACTAGGCCACTTCACCAGTGGTTAACAAAAAGGTTTTGAACAACCGGGCCCTGCTGGATTCATAAATATACAGTTCAAAAGAACTGACTTCTTCTTTGTTTCAATCCATCCATCCATCCATCCATTTTCCGATCCGTTTCATCCCCACAAAGGTCACGGGGGGTGCTGGAGCCTATCCCAGATGTCTTTGGGCAGTAGGCGGGGGACACCCTGAACTGGTTGCCAGCCAATCGCAGGGCACACAGAGATAAACAACCATTCGCGCTCACACTCACACCTAGCGACAATTTAAAGTGTTCCATTAGCCTGCCACGCATGTTTTTGGAATATGGGAGGGCACCGGAGTACCCCAAGGAAACCCACGCAGGCACGGGGAGAACATGCAAACTCCACACAGGAAGGCCGGAACCGGAATCGAACCCTGCACCATGGCACTGTGCACCTTGGCATGTCCGTCCTAACCAGTCGGTCTTTTATTCCCAGTCTCCATATAAATTCCAAAACAGCTGTTGGTCCAACATGACTCACTGTGCTGAGTGCCTCTGTATCATCCCTCTCAGATGGAATCATCCCATGCTCTCCTAAACTCACATAACTCCCACAATATTCATTGGGCTTGAGAAATACAGTTCACATAATCGGGCAACAACTACACTAATGTAAACACTTTTTTTGAAAAACATTTTTGAAGAGCTGTTGTGTGTGTCTAATTCTCACTTTGTCCCAATGTAATTACCGTAACCGGTAAGTTTGCGTTGGGCAAACATAATGTTGCTATGCCTGTAACAATAAAATGTAAATATTTGGGCACTTAAGAAAAGGAGTAGTGGTTCAAGGTCTTTTCAATTATTAAATCTCAAATCTTGGAATGTGAAGCTGAATTTAAAAATGTTCAATGTAAACATTTGTTCTGTGGTTTCCTGACATAGCAAATGTATTTGTAAGCAGAGAATAAATGTCAAGTCAGCTGTTGGCAACACAAATAAACCCGATTGCAAATACATTCGTTGGTGTACAATCTGAGTGTCAACTTTATAACCCCAAAAGCAATTCAGTCAAGCATATTTGGTGTCTGAGCTTGTACCGGCCATACTCGTCATGAAATATAATTACAAAAATGGCTACAAATTTTATTCTTATGATGGTGACTGTTGGGCTCAAGTCCTTACTGCAAACTTGCAGATATTGTCAACAGCATGTCTTGTTCCGCTTGCCTTCATGTCCTGAGCAGCGGTTTTGTTTTGGGTTTTTTTTGGTGTGTGTGTGTGTGTGTGTGTGTGTGTGTGTGTGTGTGTGTGTGTGTGCGCGCGCGCGTGCGTGTGCATGCACATGCGTGTGCGTGTGTGTATGTATGTGTGTGTGTGTGTGTGTGTGTGTGTGTGTGTTTCGTTGTCATTCATGTTAATATCAATACACAAATGCAAATTTGATATCCATGATGAAAGTAATATCCATTTTGTCTCATTGTGACCTCAAATTTTACATTTTATTTTCCTCAGATGGCAGCATGACAAATTGTATTTACCCCCTCCAATCTCAGCTGTGTTTTTAAATGGTTAGAACTTTAATTATCACGTTGGGCCGTCTATCGCGCATTAAATTGATCTGAAATATCTGGAAGTGGTCCTACAAGCAAAATAAATTGTTGGAAACTGTTAAGGAATTTATTGCTCACTGCGAGTTTTTTGCCCCACACTATTAGTTGGACCTGTTCAAACGCTTTAAAGAAAGAATGTGGTATGCACCTGAAGGTATGGCCTGCCTACTGTGAATACAATCACTGTTTAGTGCCCCTTGCCCCCACCATTTTTAGGGCCCCTCAGGGGACATGTGGAACATCAAGAGAGGAACCGTTATCTCAAGTATCTGTGTTGTTGCCATCGCATTTAAGCTCAGACCGAAGACAATGGTGGGTGGTGGTGGTTTGGTCTCACCCCACCACGCCCAACTTTGCTAGCCACACCGAGTCGGATGACATGTTCGTTCCTTTGTTTCTGGGATTTGCATGGAGGCGGAACTCCCTGCCACTCATTATCACATTGTCTCTATATATTCCCATGACTATGTTTGTTCTAGGCTTTTGTCGGATGTTATCTGAACCTCTGAGAAGCCCGAATCGATTCGTATGGTGTTGTGATAAACTGATGGAAAAGACGACGTGGTGTTGGGTCTTTATTCCGCCTTATGGAGAAATAAAAGAACCTGTGTCCAAGGAGGGCCATAGCGAATGGACAGCTCCCCTCCACAAAAACGGACTGAAATTCTTTTTTTGACTCAGATGGTGTGGAGAGACCATGTGGCCTCTATTTTGATGCTGGGTTTCTTTTTGGACTCTGAGATGAACACTACTTGAACAATAGGATGAAAAATCTGTAAATAATTAAGCTTTGGGCTTTCTTTCAAGGTTTAAGCAACCGAAATGGATTTTTCTCATTGTAACATATTAATACTTCCTTTGCGGTGATTTCTAGTGCAGAATACTGTAAATGCTAGTTACAGTACATGTGTGAGATATGACATTAAAGCAGTGTCATGCCATCAGGGCCTTCAACGCCTTCTCCGCAGGTCCAAAGACGATGAGATGGACAGGCCGACATTTACAACTTCATCCATGCATCCATTTTCTGATCCGCTTTATCCTCACAAGGGTCGCGGGGCGTGCTGGAGCCTATCCCAGCTGTCTTCGCGTAGTCGGCGGGGGACATCCTGAACCGGTTGCCAGCTAATCGCAGGGCACACATAGATGAAAAAACATCCACGCTCACGCTCACACCTCAGGACAATTTGGAGTGTTCAATCAGCCTGCCATGCATATTTTGGGAATGTGGGAGGACACCGCAGTACCCAGAGTAAACCCACACAGCCACGGGGAGAATATGCAAACTCCACAGCTGGAATCGAACTCGGTACCTCTGCACTGTGAAGCCAACGAGCTGACCCCTTGTCCACCGGGCCGCCATTTCCAATTTCATTCATTCATTCATTCATTTTCCGAACCGCTTGATCCTCACTAGGGTCGCGGGGGGTGCTGGAGCCTATCCCAGCCGTCTTCGGGCAGTAGGCGGGGGACACCCTGAACTGGTTGCCAGCCAATCGCAGGGCACACAGAGACGAACAACCATCCACGCCCACATTCACACCTAGGGACAATTTAGAGTGTTCAATCAGCCTACCATGCATGTTTTTGGAATGTGGGAGGAAACCGGAGTACCCGGAGAAAACCCACGCAGGCCCGGGGAGAACATGCAAACTCCACACAGGGAGGCCGGAGCTGGATTCGAACCCGGCACCTCTGCACTGTGAAGTCGACGTGCTAACCACTGGACTACCGGGCCGCCCCTTTCCAATTTCAATGAAGTGGAAATAATTGATTTCTAACAGACTTTTGTCTTGATTTCATAGCTTACGTCTTGGTTGCACAGCTGCCTGTCATTTGCAAGTTTATTTATTTATTTATTTTTGGGTCCAAGTCGTTCTCAGCTTCGATGTGTTGCCACGCACAGAACTTTGGGTGCAGGCGTCAACCCCACACAAACCATTGAAATCGCTGGCTCTTCTTTTAGCCAATCAGATTGTATAGATTTCCCTGCAGAAAGCCATCCCCCAGGCCTTGTGATGAGTTACTTTATTTGTCCTCCCATTGGTTCAGCTACGATCGTTTCTGATTGGTTCAGCCCTATGTGATTTACGATCGAGGAGATTTCGAGACTTCACATTCATGCTCGTACTCACTCCTTTTTTGACAGTACCTTGTTTTGTAGTTATTTTGGTTTTCCAATTATGGTATTTGTGTGTAGGTTTTGTGTGTTTGGGCCTTTGCCATTTCGGTTTTTTGTGTTTTCGGGTGTCCATTTTACCTTGCCGTTTGCAAGCGCTTTATGTTCATGTTTGGTTTTCCTGGCTCTTTGTCGCCAGCAATTTCTGTTTTCACTTTGTCGGTCTTTCGTTTTTCGATATTTTTGTTTCGTAGTTTGTCTGAGTCCGCATTTGTGGGATCCGCACAACATCTGGTTTGTTTCTGAACCTTGTCACCTACTTGGCCAATCCATGGTTTGGGCTTCTATGTGCAGTGATCACTTTGTAAGCTAAACCTGTTTACCTTAAAAATTTGAGTAGTAAGAGATTCTTTCATACAACAATAAAAAAAAAACTAAATAATACTGAACTGCAAACGAAATATGTTTTGAATTCATGAGCAGGCTAGCCAGCTTGTACAAGCTTGTTTCCAGTTAAGAAATTACCATAGACTTCCATGAACCCTAGTACCAGCGATACGTGTATTATACAAGGCCTGTGTAACCTTGATTAATAAAAGTTCTCTGCTACCGAAAGCTTTCCAGCAGTTCTTACAGGAAATGCCACCAGAATGAGTCAAATGCTTTTTCCACATCGATTCCGAAACACGATTGCCTCAGTCTGATCTTTTTTTTTTTTTTTAATTACATGGTGCAGCACGTGGAGAGTGTGCCTGATATTGTCCTGCATCTGTCTACGTTTTATAAAACCCCTCTGGTCCTATTAGATCATGCCTGGAAACATTATATCTAGACGTCTGGCTAGAATGGCTGTGAACAATCTATAATCTTGGTTAAGAACAATGATAGGCCTATAACCGGAGCATTCCTTTTCATCTTTTCCCTCCTTCAGGATTACAGAGATAGTGGCTTCTCTTCATGAGAAAGGAATTTCTCCCTTCTTCAACACCCAGTTAAAAATGCTTTGTGTAAAAGTTGTATCACTGTTACCCTTAGTGATTTGTCACGCTGCAGTATACCGTCATTTTCATAAAATCAGGGTGGTCACAGCACAGTACACCCGAATACGCCATGCTTGTCGAAGCAGAAACGACATAGATGCAAGCATGTCCGTGTATGACATCGCCGCGCACAAAGTGTTTATACAAGTAAACTGCAAGTTATTGGAGACTGCGGTGCAACCACGAGCATATGTCCATGTGTGATGCCTCCACCACAATAGTGATGGGGGTGCGATTAAAATATGTTTTTAAGATGATAATGATAATAATTCAGGTAATGAATTGATTTCTCCAATGATACCGAAGAATTTCCCACAATTTTGTCAAATTTATGAATTAAATTCAAAGACATCCCCCATATACGTCCATGGAACACCGAATCTGGCTGCCTGCCCCTCAGTCAAATACACCAAAATCAGGTAGGTCACTGTGCACCGTTACACATTGTTTCACCAAGGCTAAAATATTGTCAAGTCTTTGTAACCAAATTTCCAGATTCGCTGAGGGGCATGTATTCGAAAACACTTTTGGTCCCCGGATGCCTCGTGATGTGCAAATTTACCAAATTCACAAACATGCTAAACTAGACTAGACGATGTTCGCTTTTACTCTGAACACTTTCTGTGACCAAATTATCAGATGCGACCAAAATAGGCCCCCTTGTGTCCATGATGTGACAACATATGGCGGCCTCTCCAGCTCGCTCTGAGGGGAACAAGTTCCATTGCTTCCTCCAGTATGATTCAACCCAGGTTTACCGCTGCCATGACAAAACATGGGTTTGAGCATACCATCGACGTCTAGGGAACCCCCATCCATGCCAGAGCCCGCCGACTTAATGCCGACAGACTGGCAGTCCGTAAGTCTAAGTTCTGAAACTAGGAATGCCTGGGAATCATCTGCCACTCTGATAGCCCGTGGGCTTCACCTCTACACATCGTGTCTAAGACAGATGGCGGTTAGCGGCCATGTGGAAATTACTGCCTGCCACTGGCCAAGTTGGAATTCTCCAATGTACACCTGGTGCGTGGGTACCACCAGGTCCCGGGGCATCGCTCATATATTCCCCAAAAGACGGTTGTGATTCCTTTTAGGTTATTTGAGTTCCTGAGGATACCGTTTGGACTAAAGAATGCCATGCAGTCATTTCCAGAGCTGACAGACTCCGCGCTGAGAGGTATGTGTATGTTTATGTGAACACACCCTGTGCAGAGGCATACATTTAAATATGAAAAGCCTGCGGAGAATAACAGTGTAGTGGACCAGTGGAGTATTGTTTTGACTGCATAAATTGGAGTGTCTGAAACTTATACCGACAGGTAGAATGACTATACTGACATGATGACATCCTACTGTACATCAGTTATTCTGAAGGCGTGTGTCAGGTCCATCAATTTGACATTCAGACATAAAACACAAGGATGAGACTCAATTCTGGTACCAGGGGGGAACGAGGAGAAGCGTTGGTTTCAGTTCTCTGCACGTCACCCAAAAATCTCCCCGCTTGCCCTCTCATTTATTGGGAATCTAATACATGGGTGTGTCCAACCTAAAGGATGAGGGCTGTTGAAGACAGACTGAACTTGTTTGACTATGTGTGTGTATGTGAGTGAAAATTACGTACATACATGTGTGCAATCATTACAAAAACACCCAAGTTGCAGCTGGTGTTGACAGTTCCGTCCACATCCGCCCTTGCTCTTGTTTTGTCTTAATAGTTATCTCTTTCCAACCACTTTCTCGGAAAGGTGGTTGCGTCCCTCAACTTCGTCCCTCACCTGTCACCCAGTGCACTAAGCATTCTTATATTATAAATGTGAGCATATCATGATTAAAAGCATTACAGTATATCTTTATTAAAAGCATAAGCGTTCCCCATTGCAAGCATAATCAATTTATCATTAATCATATGAAATGTATGATAACTAAAAACAATCAACCTAACAACGTGTGTTCCAAAACAGACGTTCCAACATCGCTAAATCCGCCAGGCTAAGGAACATGTCCTTAGGAGTGGGGAAAGGGTCCTGACAGAACCCTCATGATGATTATGATAAATGGATTTTCCCTCCGGGCGGTCCGGTGGTCGACTGGTTAACACGTCTGCCTCACCGAGGTGCAGGGTTCGATTCCGGCTCCGCCCTTCCTGTGTGGAGTTTGCATGTTCTCCCCGTGCCTGCGTGCTTTTTCTCTGGGTGCTCGGGTTTGCTCCCACATTTCAAAAACATGCATGGCAGGTTAAAGGAACACTCTAGTCTAAATCATCCCTGGGTGTGAGTGTGAGCGTGGATGGTTATTCATCAATGTGTGTCCTGCGATTGGCTGGCAACCGCTCCAGGGTGTCGCTAGCCTACTGCACCGAGACAGCTGGGATAGGCTGCAGCACGCCCCGTGACCCTTGTGATAAGCGGATCAGAAAATGGATGGATGGATGGATGGATGTATTTTCCCTCCACCAGATATGGATCACCTGAGCCCTGTTCTGTCGCCAGGCCTCGGGCCCCTGTCAGGTACTTAGAATGTAATGGCTTTACCTTTGTTTCCTCTTCGTAGATCTTTGGCCCTGCCTCATTATTTTCTTGCTCATTGTTTATCTCATTTAGCAGATATTCATTTCCATAACTTTTAAAGAGCACAATATAATTTACTAACTGAAGATAATTCAGAAATCCTTTGGCATTGATGCACTTTCTTATCATGATTTACATTATCATTATTACATTACAATACATTGCAGCGCATAAACTAAAGATGGACAAAAAATCTATTCCTGCCAACAAACCCATTTACTTTGACCAGAGGGTGGAGAATTGGAAAATTGTCGCTTAAAAGAAGTAAAGGGGACTTACCAATGTGATTGGCGAGGATTTTGAGTCAACAAAATCATGAGGCACAAGCATGTTGCATTATTGAACTGACGCACTGATGCATTGATTTTACATTGTGCTCATGTTTTTCCGTTTGTTGACCTTGATTCTTTTTGACATTGAGATTACTGATAATTGATCCCTAGAAAACAAATACAGGAAGAGGTCCATAACTAGTGAATGGAGAAACAAAAGGACAACTTTTAATCTACAATTAGAGAAGGGTCATTTCAAGCCATTTTTATCTCCCTAATGCTCCTAAAACATTCACGAGATCTGATAAAGAAGAGAACTTCAACGGCACTAAGTAATTAAATTAGAGCTTGTTCTAGGAAAGCCTATTGGAAAAGCAAAAGGAGAAGGGGAATTTCAAGAGAGTACTTGGTAGCAATGACGGCAAGTGTGCAGATTAAGAAATACAGTCAGTAAAGAAGACATTTACTCTCTACCTGTATGTCCTCTTGTAAAGAGCAAATACCCGGGATCGCGTCGCTTCATGGAAATATTGTGCACGTATGTGGTCATGCTCCATATGAACATGTGTCACTCCAAAAAATCATCATGTTCAGTCAATATGTTTGTGTAGATTCACTCAAAGGTTGAACAATGGCAACGAGGCTGTAGTTGTTTGTTGAAGACATTTCATCTTTAATCTAAAAGGCTTGAGATTTTTAGATGTGGAGTTCCTCGATTTACTGAATACCTCAGTGGGTGTGTTCTTGGGGGTTTCATAACAACAGGGTGTTGTTGTTCCCGGTGTGATTAGTGAAAAGACCATCCTGCATAGCAATGAGGCTTTCACTCAGTCCACTTTATTCCCAGGCCTCTGATGTAGAAATGATGATGGCTGCGACTTTCTGTTATACTCGAAGAATCAGTGAGCCATTTGTCACTAGCAGGTTTTTATTCCCAAAGTGGTCTCTTTAAGGTTGTTTGTTTTTTGTTCGTTTGCTTCCTTTTCCAAACAATCATCAGCTCCCGTAAGCATTTAAAAATGCCGAACACAGTTTGGCAACATTTTGCGCTGTTTGTTTAGTTTTGAACATGCATCCCGTTGTCTTGTCCAGGGAAACCAAGACAACCAAAGTCTTGGTGCAATGATGAGTTTTATTTCCCACCATTTACATATCTGTGATAGAGCGACTCCCCAAGCAGTGGGATGCGGTCCTTCTTATCTCATTTTTTTTAATTCTTGGTAGGTGTTAAAGTATGACGCACAACCTTGCATAGCAACACTTCCAGATAGCAGGATGTGTGATGCGATTTAACAGTTAATTATAAGATATAAGTTTACACTGTTAAATGTCAAATTTCCAGGACACCGTACCCTACAAAGCAGGAGTGCCCAATACGTCGATCGCGATCGACCGGTAGCTCACGGACTGGTCCTGAGGCGATCGCGACGGGTGTAGAGGGGACAACAAAAACCCTCCAAAATAACCCAAAACATTTGTGTGTCTGCGTGCGTGTTGTTAATATACAGTATTTTAGTGTTGGTGCACACTGCACCCTTAGCATCCTGTCAGTCTCACTTTAACAAGAAGAATTTCAAAAATTTAATTAAATTACAAAGCAGGTCACCTTTAACCTATGGTGGCACATGACCTGCCTCACCAGAAGTTGTTAGCAGGCAGCAATCTGCAATTGCAGCTTGCGATCAGAGCTCATCTCTTTTATTGTTATTATTATTCTCATTCAGAGTTTGTTTCATGTGCAATTCACGGAGGGCACGGGCAAAGAATGGGAATCTGGAGTGCCAGGAGAAACATTTTAAAACAGTACACGTGAGCTGCGATCATTAACACGCTGCCAAAGTGATTCATGATGAAAGTCATTTTTATCTCAGAATTCTGACTTTATTCTCAGACTTCTCACTTTAAAGTCAGAATTATCACAATTCTGACTTAATGTGAGAATTCTGTGTTTAAAGTGAGAATTCTGAGAATAAAGTCAGAATTCTGAGATAAAAATGAGAATCTTTCCAACCGTGGTTTTTTTTTCCTTCATTGGCCCTAATCCTCTTCCGTAAGTACGTTAATAAGGGAACCGAAACAGTTTTCAGCACCTACCAATGTATTAGGCTGAAAATCTTTTTTTTTTAAAGACCACCTAAACATTGTACGTGTGCACCTTTAATTTTGTGGACCAAAAAGCCCATGGAGGAATCGCGAGCATCGGACTCTTGTGTTATGACAAGCCCCGTGAGAAGATTTGCCGGGTGAATACTTGGAGGCACCACTATGAAGTTTTCTTCATTGGCCAACCGGTTTAGCGGATGACCGACCTCACCGAAGGCGTCTTCCTGCAGTGTTTCATCT
Organism: Hippocampus comes; assembly: GCF_001891065.2. Classification (NCBI taxonomy): domain Eukaryota; kingdom Metazoa; phylum Chordata; class Actinopteri; order Syngnathiformes; family Syngnathidae; genus Hippocampus; species Hippocampus comes. The sequence goes on along the minus strand of NW_017805139.1, from coordinate 4,442,805 downwards.
TGTTAAATGGACGTTTATGTCATTCTAACTAACATTGTACAGTGATCCCTCGCTATTTCGCGGTTCGTTTATCGCGGCTTCAGTGCATCGTGGATTTTTTCAAACATATTCATAATTTTTTTTTTTTTAAGTCCACAAAAGGGCCGCGAGAAGCAGCGAAAGTCAGCAAAACAACACCGAGTCACATAGAGCAACATATACAATACTACATGTATATGTTTTCTGTATTTTGGTATTCATTAACCTAACTTTTACATGTTTAAATCTATTATTATACTGCATTAAGTCATGTTAATTACTTCAAAATTTACTTCTACATGCATGTATACCATTAAATTTGGCCTTTATAAATATTATTTACATGTACCTATATGGAGGGAGGGGGGTGGTCGCTACTTCGCGGATTTTCGCTTATCGTGGGTGGTTTTGGTCCCCATTAACCGCGATTAAACGAGGGATTACTGTATAGCACAATATTGTGTTGAATGTTGTCCACTCGGCATCCATTGCAGTTTGGTCATCCTGAAAGGGGGTTTCTCCCATCTGTGTCCCCTTCTCAAGGTTTTTCCTTACACTCTTTGGGTTTAAGATTAGGCGATGTTGTTTTTCCACTGTGGGCATTATGAAACTTTTTGAGACTTTGTGTCATTTAGGGGCCATATAAATCAATTTGACTTGGCATAAGTATCAATGGCAAAAGGCACTTGTTAACTGCATTTTAGTTTGAAGAAAGAAATTGCATGAATAAATTGAGCCACTTTAAAAGCCCAGCGGCGTCTCATATTTATTTTGAAAAACACTGTACGGCATTCGGAGTGGCATCTGGTGTTTATTTGGAAAAAGGTAGTAGTGCGTTCTGAACGCCACTTTTTACACCAAAAGCTGACCAGCGTTCAATTCAGTAGTCCCCGCAAAAATCCGGGATCCTACAATCTGTAATTTGTCACGGATTTCAAAGCTCTTCGTGCAATTGGAAGCAGTCCATGGAAATCAGGGTTTAGAATATTAAATTTGAATGTAGTTTTCATCCCAGCAGCTAGATGTCGAGCCCAGACAGGCTACATTAACACTGTAGGGCGCGATGCCCAATTCAGATTTTGTTGTTAAATCCGCTCTTTATGTGCTCTCGTTCACCTTACAAAAACAAATTCGTCCTCTGTTAATGGAAGGCATCTGTGATGTGAAACGCAAACGTACAAAGCATGATGTGATGTGACACATACAAAAAGACAACAACACCAATGTGTATGGGCTTGTTTTTCTACTCATCTATAACACACAAAGGTTTCAAATCATCAAAACCAATTTTAACATAATTTTGAGACAACCCAAGGAAATACAAAATGCAGTTTTCAAATGACATGTCTATTTATTAAGGCACAAAGAAAAAAATCCAAACCTTTCTGACCATCTTTGAAAAAGTAATTGCCCCCTGAACCAGGTTGTGCCACCCTTGGCAGCAATAACTGAAATCAAGTGTTTGCGATAATTGGTGATGAGTCTTCCACATCGCTCAGGAGGAAGTTTGTCCCACTCTTCTTTGCAGAATTGTTTCAACTCCGCCATATTTGAGGGTGTTCCAGCATGAACGGCCCATTTAAGGTCACACCACAGCATCTCAATTGGATTTGAATCTGGACTTTGACTTGGCCACTCAAAACCCTTTAAATTTTTTTTTTTATGCCATTCACAGGTGAACTTCCTAGTGTGTTTCAGATCGTTGTTTGGCCGCATGATCCAAGAGCGCTTGAGTTTGAGGGCAAGAACGGCTGGCTAGACGTTCTCCTTCAGGATTTTCTGGTACACAGCAGAATTCATTTTTCATCAAACATTGCATATAGTTCTGGTCCTGAGGCAGCAAAGCAGCTCCGGATCATCACACTGCCACCACCATGCTTCAGTGTTGGCATAATGTTTTTTATCAAATGCTGTGCCATTTTTACCCCAGATGTCACGGGGTGCACATCATTCAAAAAGTTCCATTTTTGACTCGCCAGTCCACAGAATGGCCAAATGGCTTTACAATAAGCCATACACGAACACACAAAAACATTATCTCTCTCTCTCTCTTAGTATATATATATATATATATATAAAAGCGGCTGGATAGCTCAGTTGGTAAGGCATCGGTTTGGCGTACGGGAGACCTCTTTGAAAAAGTAATTGCCCCCTGAAGCAGGTTGTGCCACCCTTGGCAGCAATAACTGAAATCAAGGGTTTGCGATAATTGGTGATGAGTCTTCCACATCGCTCAGGAGGAAGTTTGTCCCACTCTTCTTTGCAGAATTGTTTCAACTCCGCCATATTTGAGGGTGTTCCAGCATGAACGGCCCATTTAAGGTCACACCACAGCATCTCAATTGGATTTGAATCTGGACTTTGACTTGGCCACTCAAAACCCTTTAATTTTTTTTTTTTTTATGCCATTCAGAGGTGAACTTCCTAGTGTGTTTCAGATCGTTGTTTGGCCGCATGATCCAAGAGCGCTTGAGTTTGAGGGCAAGAACGGCTGGCTAGACGTTCTCCTTCAGGATTTTCTGGTACACAGCAGAATTCATTTTTCATCAAACATTGCATATAGTTCTGGTCCTGAGGCAGCAAAGCAGCTCCGGATCATCACACTGCCACCACCATGCTTCAGTGTTGGCATAATGTTTTTTATCAAATGCTGTGCCATTTTTACCCCAGATGTCACGGGGTGCACATCATTCAAAAAGTTCCATTTTTGACTCGCCAGTCCACAGAATGGCCAAATGGCTTTACAATAAGCCATACACGAACACACAAAAACATTATCTCTCTCTCTCTCTTAGTATATATATATATATATATAAAAGCGGCTGGATAGCTCAGTTGGTAAGGCATCGGTTTGGCGTACGGGAGACCTCTTTGAAAAAGTAATTGCCCCCTGAAGCAGGTTGTGCCACCCTTGGCAGCAATAACTGAAATCAAGGGTTTGCGATAATTGGTGATGAGTCTTCCACATCGCTCAGGAGGAAGTTTGTCCCACTCTTCTTTGCAGAATTGTTTCAACTCCGCCATATTTGAGGGTGTTCCAGCATGAACGGCCCATTTAAGGTCACACCACAGCATCTCAATTGGATTTGAATCTGGACTTTGACTTGGCCACTCAAAACCCTTTAATTTTTTTTTTTTTTATGCCATTCAGAGGTGAACTTCCTAGTGTGTTTCAGATCGTTGTTTGGCCGCATGATCCAAGAGCGCTTGAGTTTGAGGGCAAGAACGGCTGGCTAGACGTTCTCCTTCAGGATTTTCTGGTACACAGCAGAATTCATTTTTCATCAAACATTGCATATAGTTCTGGTCCTGAGGCAGCAAAGCAGCTCCGGATCATCACACTGCCACCACCATGCTTCAGTGTTGGCATAATGTTTTTTATCAAATGCTGTGCCATTTTTACCCCAGATGTCACGGGGTGCACATCATTCAAAAAGTTCCATTTTTGACTCGCCAGTCCACAGAATGGCCAAATGGCTTTACAATAAGCCATACACGAACACACAAAAACATTATCTCTCTCTCTCTCTTAGTATATATATATATATATATAAAAGCGGCTGGATAGCTCAGTTGGTAAGGCATCGGTTTGGCGTACGGGAGACCTCTTTGAAAAAGTAATTGCCCCCTGAAGCAGGTTGTGCCACCCTTGGCAGCAATAACTGAAATCAAGGGTTTGCGATAATTGGTGATGAGTCTTCCACATCGCTCAGGAGGAAGTTTGTCCCACTCTTCTTTGCAGAATTGTTTCAACTCCGCCATATTTGAGGGTGTTCCAGCATGAACGGCCCATTTAAGGTCACACCACAGCATCTCAATTGGATTTGAATCTGGACTTTGACTTGGCCACTCAAAACCCTTTAATTTTTTTTTTTTTTATGCCATTCAGAGGTGAACTTCCTAGTGTGTTTCAGATCGTTGTTTGGCCGCATGATCCAAGAGCGCTTGAGTTTGAGGGCAAGAACGGCTGGCTAGACGTTCTCCTTCAGGATTTTCTGGTACACAGCAGAATTCATTTTTCATCAAACATTGCATATAGTTCTGGTCCTGAGGCAGCAAAGCAGCTCCGGATCATCACACTGCCACCACCATGCTTCAGTGTTGGCATAATGTTTTTTATCAAATGCTGTGCCATTTTTACCCCAGATGTCACGGGGTGCACATCATTCAAAAAGTTCCATTTTTGACTCGCCAGTCCACAGAATGGCCAAATGGCTTTACAATAAGCCATACACGAACACACAAAAACATTATCTCTCTCTCTCTCTTAGTATATATATATATATATATAAAAGCGGCTGGATAGCTCAGTTGGTAAGGCATCGGTTTGGCGTACGGGAGACCTCTTTGAAAAAGTAATTGCCCCCTGAAGCAGGTTGTGCCACCCTTGGCAGCAATAACTGAAATCAAGGGTTTGCGATAATTGGTGATGAGTCTTCCACATCGCTCAGGAGGAAGTTTGTCCCACTCTTCTTTGCAGAATTGTTTCAACTCCGCCATATTTGAGGGTGTTCCAGCATGAACGGCCCATTTAAGGTCACACCACAGCATCTCAATTGGATTTGAATCTGGACTTTGACTTGGCCACTCAAAACCCTTTAATTTTTTTTTTTTTTATGCCATTCAGAGGTGAACTTCCTAGTGTGTTTCAGATCGTTGTTTGGCCGCATGATCCAAGAGCGCTTGAGTTTGAGGGCAAGAACGGCTGGCTAGACGTTCTCCTTCAGGATTTTCTGGTACACAGCAGAATTCATTTTTCATCAAACATTGCATATAGTTCTGGTCCTGAGGCAGCAAAGCAGCTCCGGATCATCACACTGCCACCACCATGCTTCAGTGTTGGCATAATGTTTTTTATCAAATGCTGTGCCATTTTTACCCCAGATGTCACGGGGTGCACATCATTCAAAAAGTTCCATTTTTGACTCGCCAGTCCACAGAATGGCCAAATGGCTTTACAATAAGCCATACACGAACACACAAAAACATTATCTCTCTCTCTCTCTTAGTATATATATATATATATATAAAAGCGGCTGGATAGCTCAGTTGGTAAGGCATCGGTTTGGCGTACGGGAGACCTCTTTGAAAAAGTAATTGCCCCCTGAAGCAGGTTGTGCCACCCTTGGCAGCAATAACTGAAATCAAGGGTTTGCGATAATTGGTGATGAGTCTTCCACATCGCTCAGGAGGAAGTTTGTCCCACTCTTCTTTGCAGAATTGTTTCAACTCCGCCATATTTGAGGGTGTTCCAGCATGAACGGCCCATTTAAGGTCACACCACAGCATCTCAATTGGATTTGAATCTGGACTTTGACTTGGCCACTCAAAACCCTTTAATTTTTTTTTTTTTTATGCCATTCAGAGGTGAACTTCCTAGTGTGTTTCAGATCGTTGTTTGGCCGCATGATCCAAGAGCGCTTGAGTTTGAGGGCAAGAACGGCTGGCTAGACGTTCTCCTTCAGGATTTTCTGGTACACAGCAGAATTCATTTTTCATCAAACATTGCATATAGTTCTGGTCCTGAGGCAGCAAAGCAGCTCCGGATCATCACACTGCCACCACCATGCTTCAGTGTTGGCATAATGTTTTTTATCAAATGCTGTGCCATTTTTACCCCAGATGTCACGGGGTGCACATCATTCAAAAAGTTCCATTTTTGACTCGCCAGTCCACAGAATGGCCAAATGGCTTTACAATAAGCCATACACGAACACACAAAAACATTATCTCTCTCTCTCTCTTAGTATATATATATATATATATAAAAGCGGCTGGATAGCTCAGTTGGTAAGGCATCGGTTTGGCGTACGGGAGACCTCTTTGAAAAAGTAATTGCCCCCTGAAGCAGGTTGTGCCACCCTTGGCAGCAATAACTGAAATCAAGGGTTTGCGATAATTGGTGATGAGTCTTCCACATCGCTCAGGAGGAAGTTTGTCCCACTCTTCTTTGCAGAATTGTTTCAACTCCGCCATATTTGAGGGTGTTCCAGCATGAACGGCCCATTTAAGGTCACACCACAGCATCTCAATTGGATTTGAATCTGGACTTTGACTTGGCCACTCAAAACCCTTTAATTTTTTTTTTTTTTATGCCATTCAGAGGTGAACTTCCTAGTGTGTTTCAGATCGTTGTTTGGCCGCATGATCCAAGAGCGCTTGAGTTTGAGGGCAAGAACGGCTGGCTAGACGTTCTCCTTCAGGATTTTCTGGTACACAGCAGAATTCATTTTTCATCAAACATTGCATATAGTTCTGGTCCTGAGGCAGCAAAGCAGCTCCGGATCATCACACTGCCACCACCATGCTTCAGTGTTGGCATAATGTTTTTTATCAAATGCTGTGCCATTTTTACCCCAGATGTCACGGGGTGCACATCATTCAAAAAGTTCCATTTTTGACTCGCCAGTCCACAGAATGGCCAAATGGCTTTACAATAAGCCATACACGAACACACAAAAACATTATCTCTCTCTCTCTCTTAGTATATATATATATATATATAAAAGCGGCTGGATAGCTCAGTTGGTAAGGCATCGGTTTGGCGTACGGGAGACCTCTTTGAAAAAGTAATTGCCCCCTGAAGCAGGTTGTGCCACCCTTGGCAGCAATAACTGAAATCAAGGGTTTGCGATAATTGGTGATGAGCAGCACGCACTGCCCTATCTTTGCAGAAACACTGCAATTGTGTTTCTGCTAATGCTCACGTTTAAAAAGAGTTGCTTTTTTTTGGGGTAAACTTCGTCACAAACTTTAAGTATACCGTTTTTAATGAAATCCCCCTTCCCCCTCCATGTCCATGTTCTTGTTTTTGTTCGCGTGTTTCGTTTCATGATGTCGTCTCAGATTACACTATTTCAATCGCGCCACACTTTCTCCG
>NW_017805139.1:4429120-4435849 GCF_001891065.2 Hippocampus comes | reverse complement strand
CACCTTGTTTGAAACCCCCGGTTCTCAGTGTCCACCTTCCGTTTTGCCATTTTTAATGGGTATCTGAAAGCTAATGTCACTGTTATGGGAACGACTGCTAGACTAATAAATATTTAAATAAAGCGACCGACTGCTTGGCACGTCACCGTTGCATTCTGGGAAATGTAGTATTGGTGCGTGTAAAGATCTACGGGCTCTTGGCTTGCTGCGGTCCGCGGGCCAGTTCTAATAATAAATCAATATCATCCCAGGGGCCACTGAAAACATTCTCGCGGGCCGGATTTGGCCCGCGGGCCGGCACTTTGACATATGTGGTTTAGAGTGTTCAATCAGCCTGCCATGCATGTTTTTGGAATGTGGGAGGAAAACGAAGTACCTGGAGAAAACCCACGCAGGCACGGGGAGAACATGCAAACGCCACACAGGAAGGCCGGAGCTGGAATCGACCTGGTACATCTCACCCATGACCTCTGCACTGTGAGGTCGACGCGCTAACTGCTCACCCACTGGGCCGCGATATCCATCCATTTTCCGATCCGCTTTGTCCTCACAAGAGTCGCGGGTTGGTGCTGGAGCCGATCTCAGCCGTCTTCGGGCAGTAGGCGGGGGGCACCCTGAACCGGTTGTCAGCCAATCACAAGGAATTTGCCTCCAGGTAGTATAGGCTACACTAGTGTTGCAATAACAAGCAACTACGATAAACAAAGACATGACATATACCGGTAAGTATTGAAATATTTTCTGTCATATAACACAGCATTATGTTACAATAAGAGCAGCCCAGTGGTCCAGTTGTTAGCGCGTCGACCTCACAGTGCAGAGGTACCGGGTTCAATTCCAGCTCCGGCCTCCCTGTGTGGAGTTTGCATGTTCTCTCCATGCCTGCATGGGTTTTCTCCGGGTACTCCGGTTTCCTCCCACATTCCAAAAACATGCATGGCAGGTTGATTTAACACTCTATAAATTGTCCCGAGGTGTGAGTGTGAGCGTGGATGGTTGTTGGTCTCTGTGTGCCCTGTGATTGGTCGGCAACCGGTTTAGGGTATGCCCCGCCTCCTGCCGAAGACGGCTGGGATCGGCTCCAGCATCCCCCACGACCCTTGTGAGGATAAAGCGGATCAGAAAATGGATGGATGGATGTTACAACGATGACAGCTGCGCGATAATGTGCAGAGTCATCGAGCAGAAATCAAGTTCAGTGGTGCAATACAATACTATGACGGTTGTGCAGTTGGTGCCGATAATCGTTGCATCATTTTTTAAGCAGAGATGAAAGTGGACTTTCCTGAAAATTCCGGAAAAAATAAAAAATTATCTATACTGTGTGTGTGTGCGCGCGTGTGTATGTGTGTCGGAATTGACCTGGATATCACTATTTTACACAAAACCTAAGGTCACAATATATATATATATATATATATATATATGTACATTATAGGTAAGATTGGGCCGCCCGACCCGAATTTCGGGTCAGGTCGGGCCTAAAAATGTCAATCATTGCTTCGGGTTTGGGTCGGGCTTCTCTGTCGCTGACTTTTTTTTTTTTCCGAGGCCGTGAATAGTTTTGGCCACGAGAGACCGTGGTTCACAAAAAACAGAAGCGGCGTCATCACAACACGTACTGTACTAAACTCTGCAATGACAATTCAAAAAACTCCTTCATATCTTTATGATCCAGCCGTCATTGTTCTTTTTGGTCTCGCTGCTTCTCTCTCTTCAAGTGCCGCACTCGATTCTTAAGGACGTACTGCTGCTGTGGTGAATGGCTCAATTTTCAACCCTCAAAATGACGGACGGCCGTAAATTTTCCCCGTCCACTCTTAAAAAAAATCCGTCAATGATGGAAAATTGTCCGCAAAAGTAACCTCTTCAGGAACAGAAATATAAAAGATGTAAATGTTTATACAGTCTTGTTTAACTTAGATTTCGTTCCAAAAGACAGACTTTGTTATCAGAAATCACCCCTCCTCCTCCCGAGTCCTCGCCAATAAAATATGAAATCTCGGGTTTGCTTCGGGCTCGGGCCTGCAAATCAAGTTAAGTGATCGGGCTCATGCACCCTTTGTGGCTTGCGTTCTCGCCGAAATTTTGAAATCTCAATTTTTTTTTTTTTTTGACATTATTGTGATGCTCACATGCATCTTACTTGTCTTAATCTCCAGCTTTAAATCCATTGAAAATGTCAATAGAGTATAAGAGAGTTCTCCGACTCAAGAATCTTGCAAAGGTTGTCTGTGTGGATTCTGATAGGCCTATGCTCTCAAGAACCGCATAGTTGCTTCTTGGCCATTTTCCCCTAGCCCGTATGGGGAAGCCATATACTTTGAAACTCTTAGCGCATAGCATGTGCATCACTTGTGTACCGAGATGGTTGTATTTACGCTCTTTTTCTTTGGCAGCTTCTTCCAGAGGGAAGTCTTCTGTTTTGTATCGGATCGTGACATCGATGAGTAGCAACTTAAGAGATATGGCGAGGCCATGAGAATGCGAGGCAAGGGTATTACTGTTGTGGCAAAGCCACTCAAGCTCGTCCGCTGCTCTCTACTGTGCGTGCGTCAGCGCGAACATGTACGCAAGCGCGTCTTTTGATTTCAACCAATAAGCGCCGACGCAAGACGTCACACACCTGACGTCACACACAACAACAGCTAAGCTAAGCTAGCCGAGACGACACTCGAAGTCGGACGGACACGTTTTTCTGCCAATCTGTGGGTTTCCCTTTTTGTCCGAATATATTTTTTACGACAACTGTCTTGTCCACGGTGTCTTTTATTCGTTCCACTGGGGTTTAGCAAATGTATTGATAAAGAGACGAAAATCTCTACTGTTACTAGTGTTAGTGTCTCAACATGGCTACGCTCATGAAAGCAAAACAACGAACTCAAACGCGTCTTCGTTCAATGTTGTCAACTAATATCCGGATTAATTTTAGGCAAATTTTCCTCAATTCTCTGGAGAGATTTTCATAAAAATGTGAAAAACCCGGAATTCCGGGAAAATCCGGAGGACTTTCATAAGTGACGAGTAGTACCACATACAAGTACAGTAGGAGAAAGTATCGTAATTGTAGTGCAAGTTTAGGTGTGCAATTCTACAGAAAGTCCTTGAGCACGATAAAATGTCTGGTGCTGTGGAATATTGATCGACGACAATTGTTAAAGTATGTATAGAGCTGGAGCTACAACGATCATTGCAGAAATATTGTTCCTCAAAGGTGTGCAAAAATTCAAAGTCACTATAGATTTGCGTCACTGTTTAGGAAGTAAATGGAGAGAGGGAAGAAACCGTTTGAATGTCTGCTGGTTTTGGTGAACATGGTTCGATTGCACCTACCTGAGGGGAGTAGCTGGAAGAGGTGGTGGCATGATGTGGGTGGTGTGTGTGGGTGTCCAGTAGGATTTCCTGTGGCCTTTTCTTGGTTCTTGCGTTGTGCAAGTCCTCGAGTGTGTATCAATGATTTCTTCTGCAGTCCTACCTATCCGTTGCAGTCGGATTTTTTTTTTTTTTTATATCATCATCATTCAAAACACTTAAAAATTACGCTGAGAGAAACTTTGGTGAGCACCTGCCTCACTTCTCACAAGTCTCTCCAGTGACCTACGCGTCAGGACTTGATAGTGACTTATGAATCAAGATCCAATAATTAACCAGCAGTGCTGATATCATCCAAATTCAGCATATGTATTTGTGACGCAAATATGTAATGGCCATAAGAGCATGCTCTGGGTGTCATAGGGTCTGCTACTACGTGCTTGACGTAATCTCATGACACGACTCGACAAACAAATTCATTGCCAACACTTGTGGATTTCTCTCAATTTCATCGATGCAATGTTGGAGCCGTAACGTAATGCAACTTGCATGAGAGCCAGCGTAAATATGAAGTAAAGTGAAATGAGGAGATTTGAAACGTTCCTTCTGTTTCCGAGTGAACACACTTTTAGAAAAGTGCAGTTACTTGTTCACATCTCTCATGTATGTGTTGTGGTGGTGTTATCATGGACTCATTAGACTTAACCATCAAAACAAGCTGATTTCAGTAGGTACTCCAAAAAGAGTGCAGTGCATTCCTTGATTCATGATGTCACTAATCTTAAATTATACCAGCATGCTTTTAAATAGTTAATGGATTATGTCTCCTCCAAGTGTACATGTGGACTGCAACAAGAAAGTGATTTCCAAGAGCTTGTGAAGCATTCAATATATGGACATTGTGATCTCTGATGTATTTATCATTAACATGGATGCTTGGCAAGAATAAGATTAGACCATTAAGGTTCAGGCAAAATTAATGTTTTATTCCAATACTGGGCAGGATGTTATTTTTGTCAACAACTGAAGGCCAAGTACATATTTTTCCCCCCGATTGGTAATCCTGAATTGAATGGCAAAAGTGTAGCGGTTTTTCTTTTTATTTCTCGGTTATCTGATACATAGCAATGTTCTTTTCAGGTTCATGTCACCAGTGAGAGCAAATTAATGCACTTGAGTTGAATGGAAAATGAAACATCATTTGGTGACAGTGAACTTCATGTATAGATTCACAACACAATAAGCAGTCTCGAGAAAATATAGTGAAAGTCTGTTGTCACAAGATATTTGTTCAAGGCTAGACACAGGATGCTCCACAAGTTATTTTCATGTCTGCCTAAACCAACAAGGGGATGCATTTGTGACTTAACTAGGCCTCGGACGTCCTCCTCCGAATCTCCTCGATGAGAGTGGCTCTGGAAATATCAACCTGTTGGAATCAAGTTAAACAAAAAGCACATGCGGTTTAGAGAGTAAACATTTTTCAGCCATTAACAACTAGAAACGCATGGTCGAAGACAACCACATTGTACACATGTATCAAGTCCTTCAATTCTTAAAAGGGCCTTTTCGGGCTAATTTCAGCTTGCCACAGTGAACTAATCCGCAGATATGATAAGCTATTACCTTTGGTACAATGGTGATGTAATTTCTTACGTAATCAATTATTTTGGTGGCTAGTTTTCTAATGTGGAAGCAAGACACCTGGCTCACTAAAACCCCGCCTCTCCAGGTGTGGCTGCCACTCCCCTTTCATATCATCACCCTAGAGCTCATTAAATTAAGCCATTGATTTGCAAAACTGTTCCGCAAAGAAAAAAACATGTCGAGCCTTACTGTATATTATCTGCGTGCTTTCCACCTCATCATTTCACTTTGTTTATTTTTTGTCTTATGTGTAGGCAGCTGCCCTTGGAGGTGATGGCTACCGGGGGCATCCTTCTCCCCATTCTACTAAGGAAATGTTTCAGGGAGTCACAATTCTTAAGGCTCTGAAGGTCTGTAAACAGTAAACTAGACATCACAGTTGTTATATTAAAAAAAAAAAATTGAAGCAAGAAGCATTTTTGGTACTTGAACTTTTTTACCCGGTGCCATGCAAAGGCAAGGTTGTCTTATTCTGATCTTTTATATTCTTGGCTGTCTTCAAGTGTTATAGTGTAAGGTAACAAAAACATTAACAGCACACAAAAAAAAAAAAAAAATGTCACTTTTGTCCCCCCTCTATGTATTTTGTTCCTCCTATAGCTGGCACAAGAAGGAAAGGTTTCACTGAAGGCTGTCCGTCTTTTCTTTGATGTCAGCGAGAAGGTGAAGAAGGTTTTGGAGTCATACTTTAGCTTGAGTTCCCCGCTCTACTTCTCCTATTCACATCTGGTGTGTCGATCCGCTATTGACGGTGAGTAAAATAGAGAATTTATCATCCATTTGTTTTTGCGTCCATATGTGCAGACTTGTATATGGGTGATGGTTCTTAGAAAGTATCATCCAAAATGTGACATGAGAGCCTAAAAATAAAATGTAGATCAAACCTTCCTGCAATGCGCTGAATAAATGTAGTTCACTCATCCCTTCATTGGCAAGAGTGGCTCTTTGCATTTTTGCACACCCGTGTGGAACAGTATTACCGCAGTGATCATTGTCGTTCCACTCTGTACATACTCAAACAATTGTCATTGATCAATATTCCACAGCACCAGACACTTTAAAACGCTTAAGGGCTTTCTGTATAATTGCACAACTAAAGTGGTACCACAATTACTGCTACTGGTCACTAAAAAAACATTGCAACGATTATCTGCACTAAATGCACAACCGTTAAAGTGATCAGTGGCGCAATAAAATACTATAGCTCTGCTTGGTGACTCTGCACATTGTCGCACAGCTGTCATTGGGTCATATTACTGCATAATTATACTCTTACATTACGGAAAATCGCCCGGCCAAACAAGGTCTGCGTCAGGTGCTGGGGGTGAAAAATGGTGACCTTGATGAAAAATGGGCTACTGGAACAAAGCGGAGATGGGTGAGATGCGATAACATGGCTCTGTTGGAATGCTACTACTCAAGCAACCCTAGTCAGAGGGGTTACATGCAGATAATGTGGGGAAAATGGTTACTTCGAAACCCACAGTCACGGTTGACCACGAAACAACTAGTAGCTCAGTGTTCCAACATCCACAAACGGCAACTGCTGTCACAACTTGAGATTGATGAGGTACAACGCAGGTTCCATGGTGAAGGGCCCCAGGCTGCCAGATCAGAGGAGGAGGTCATACCAGAGATTGGGAGGTAAGCCCCAATGAATGCAGATGATGAGATTGGGAGGCCAGCCCCAATGAATGAAATGCTGAGCGAGGCAGCAACTGACCTGAAAGCTAAGATCATGGCGAGAATGAAAGTTAGTCAACCTAGAAA